>NW_024608930.1:0-91353 GCF_018296145.1 Oncorhynchus tshawytscha
TAATGTATTAGAAACAGTAGATCTAGCTGGTCTGTCATAATATAATAGAGTCAGTAGAGCTAGCTGGTCTGTCATAATATAATAGATACAGTTGATCTAGCTGGTCTGTCACAATATAATAGAGTCCGTAGATCTAGCTGGTCTGTCATAATATAGTAGATACAGTAGATCTAGCTGGTCTGTCATAATATAATAGATACAGTAGATCTAGCTGGTCTGTCATAATATAATAGAGACAGTAGATCTAGCTGGTCTGTCATAATATAACAGAGACAGTAGATCTAGCTGGTCTGTCATAATGTATTAGAAACAGTTGATATATCTGGTCTGTCATAATTTAGTAGAGACAGTAGATCTAGCTGGTCTGTCATAATATAATAGATACAGTAGATCTAGCTGGTCTGTCATAATATAGTAGAGACAGTAGATCTTGCTGGTCTGTCATAATATAATAGGTACAGTAGATCTAGCTGGTCTGTCATACTATAATAGAGACAGATCTAGCTGGTATGTCATAATATAATAGATACAGTAGATCTAGCTGGTCTGTCATAATATAATAGAGACAGTAGATCTAGCTGGTCTGTCATAATATATAATAGAGACAGTAGATCTAGCTGGTCTGTCATAATATAATAGAAACAGTAGATCTAGCTGGTCTGTCATAATATAATAGAACAGTAGATCTAGCTGGTCTGTCATAATATAATAGATACAGTAGATCTAGCTGGTCTGTCATAATATAATAGAGACAGTAGATCTAGCTGGTCTGTCATAATATAGTAGAGACAGTAGATCTAGCTGGTCTGTCATAATATATAGAAACAGTAGATCTAGCTGGTCTGTCATAATATAATAGAGTCAGTAGATCTAGCTGGTCTGTCATAATATAATAGATACAGTTGATCTAGCTGGTCTGTCATAATATAATAGAGACAGTAGATCTAGCTGGTCTGTCATAATATAGTAGATACAGTAGATCTAGCTGGTCTGTCATAATATAATAGCTACAGTAGATCTAGCTGGTCTGTCATAATATAATAGAGACAGTAGACATAGCTGGTCTGTCATAATTTAATAGGGACAGTAGGTCTAGCTGATCTGTCATAATATAGTAGCGACAGTAGATCTAGCTGGTCTGTTCTAATATAATAGAGACAGTAGATCTAGCTGGTCTGTCATAATATATTAGAGACAGTAGATCTAGCTGGTCTGTCATAATGTTTTAGAAACAGTAGATCTAGCTGGTCTGTCATAATATAATAGATACAGTAGATCTAGCTGGTCTGTCATAATATAATAGAGACAGTAGATCTAGCTGGTCTGTCATAATATAATAGATACAGTAGATCTAGCTGGTCTGTCATAATATATAGGGACAGTAGATCTAGCTGGTCTGTCATAATATAGTAGAGACAGTAGATCTAGCTGGTCTGTCATAATATATTAGAGACAGTAGATCTAGCTGGTCTGTCATAATATAATAGAGACAGTAGATCTAGCTGGTCTGGTCTGTCATAATAAGAGACAGTATCAAAGCTGGAGATGTAGATAAAACAGTCTATCTCAAGGCCTAGCTGGTCTGTCATAATATAATTAGAGACAGTAGACTCTCTAGCTGGTCTGGGAAATGATGTAACATATATCAGCTCATAAACAATGCTATATATAAGAGACTTAGATCTAGCTGATGTCATAATGCATACAGTAGATACAGTAGATCTAGCTGGTCTGTCATAATATGTAGAATACAGTAGATTTAATGGTCTGTCTGCAGTAGATCTAGCTGGTCTGTCATAATATAATAGAGATATCATCAGTATAGATCTAGCTGGTCTGTCATAATATAATAGATACATAGTAGATCTAGCTGGTCTGTCACAAGTTTTATAATAGTTAGATCTAGCTGGTCTGTCATAATTAGCATTGTCAGTAACTAGCTGGTCTGTCATAATAGCTGGTCTGTGACAAATAAAATAGATCTAGCTGGTCTGTCATAATATTAGATCTAGCTGGTCTGTCATAATATAATAGATACAGTAGATCTAGCTGGTCTGTCATAATATAATAGAGACAGTAGATCTAGCTGGTCTGTCATAATATAACAGAGACAGTAGATCTAGCTGGTCTGTCATAATGTATTAGAAACAGTTGATATATCTGGTCTGTCATAATTTAGTAGAGACAGTAGATCTAGCTGGTCTGTCATAATATAATAGATACAGTAGATCTAGCTGGTCTGTCATAATATAGTAGAGACAGTAGATCTTGCTGGTCTGTCATAATATAATAGGTACAGTAGATCTAGCTGGTCTGTCATACTATAATAGACACAGATCTATCTGGTCTGTCATAATATAATAGAGACAGTAGATCTAGCTGGTCTGTCATAATATAATAGAGACAGTAGATCTAGCTGGTCTGTGATAATATAATAGAGACAGTAGATCTAGCTGGTCTGTCATAATATATTAGAAACAGTAGATCTAGCTGGTCTGTCATAATATAATAGAGTCAGTAGAGCTAGCTGGTCTGTCATAATATAATAGATACAGTTGATCTAGCTGGTCTGTCACAATATAATAGAGTCCGTAGATCTAGCTGGTCTGTCATAATATAGTAGATACAGTAGATCTAGCTGGTCTGTCATAATATAATAGATACAGTAGATCTAGCTGGTCTGTCATAATATAATAGAGACAGTAGATCTAGCTGGTCTGTCATAATATAATAGATACAGTAGATCTAGCTGGTCTGTCATAATATAATAGAGACAGTAGATCTAGCTGGTCTGTCATAATATAATAGAGACAGTAGATCTAGCTGGTCTGTCATAATATAATAGGACAGTAGATCTAGCTGGTCTGTCATAATATAATAGAGACAGTAGATCTAGCTGGTCTGTCATAATATAATAGAGACAGTAGATCTAGCTGGTCTGTCATAATATAATAGAGACAGTAGATCTAGCTGGTCTGTCATAATATAATAGAGACAGTAGATCTAGCTGGTCTGTCATAATATATAGATACAGTAGATCTAGCTGGTCTGTCATAATATAATAAAGACAGTAGATCTAGCTGGTCTGTCATAATATAGTAGAGACAGTAGATCTAGCTGGTCTGTCATAATATAATAGAGTCAGTAGATCTAGCTGGTCTGTCATAATATAATAGATACAGTAGATCTAGCTGGTCTGTCATAATATAATAGAGACAGTAGATCTAGCTGGTCTGTCATAATATAGTAGATACAGTAGATCTAGCTGGTCTGTCATAATATAATAGGGACAGTAGATCTAGCTGGTCTGTCATAATATAATAGAGACAGTAGATCTAGCTGGTCTGTCATAATATAATAGAGACAGTAGATCTAGCTGGTCTGTCATAATATATTAGATACAGTAGATCAAGCTGGTCTGTCAAAATATAATAGAGACAGTAGATCTAACTGGTATGTCATAATATAATAGAGATAGTAGATCTATCTGGTCTGTCAAATTAGAATAGAGACAGTAGATCTAGCTGGTCTGTCATAATATAATAGAGACAGTAGATCTAGCTGGTCTGTCATAATATAATAGAAACAGTAGATCTAGCTGGTCTGTCATAATATAATAGAGACAGTAGATCTAGCTGGTCTGTCATAATATAATAGATACAGTAGATCTAGCTGGTCTGTCATAATATAATAGATACAGTAGATCTAGCTGGTCTGTCATAATATAATAGATACAGTAGATCTAGCTGGTCTGTCATAATATAATAGATACAGTAGATCTAGCTGGTCTGTCATAATATAATAGAGACAGTAGATCTAGCTGGTCTGTCATATTATAATAGAGACAGTAGATCTAGCTGGTCTGTCATAATATATTATAAACAGTAGATCTGGCTGGTCTGTCATAATATAAAAGAGACAGTAGATCTAGCTGGTCTGTCTTAATATAATAGAGACCGTAGATCTAGCTGGTCTGTCATAATATAATAGAGACAGTAGATCTAGCTGGTCTGTAATATTATAATAGAGACAGTAGATATAGCTGGTCTGTCATAGTATAATAGGGACAGTAGATCTAGCTGGTCTGACAATATATAATAGAGACAGTAGCTATAGCTGGTCTGTCATAATATAATAGAGACAGTAGATCTAGCTGGTCTGTCATAATATAATAGAGACAGTAGATCTAGCTGGTCTGTCATAATATAATAGAGACAGTAGATCTAGCTGGTCTGTCATAATATAATAGAGACAGTAGATCTAGCTGGTCTGTCATAATATAATAGAAACAGTAGATCTAGCTGGTCTGTCATAATATAGTAGAGACAGTAGATCTAGCTGGTCTGTCATAATGTAGAAGAGACAGTAGATCTAGCTGGTCTGTCATAATATAGCAGAGTCAGTAGATCTAGCTGGTCTGTCATAATATAATAGATACATTAGATCTAGCTGGTCTGTCATAATATAATAGAGACAGTAGATTTAGCTGGTCTGTCATAATATAGTCGATACAGTAGATCTAGCTGGTCTGTCATAATATAATAGGGACATTAGGTCTTGCTGGTCTGTCATAATATAATAGGGACAGTAGATCTAGCTGGTCTGTCATAATATAATAGAGACAGTAGATCTAGCTGGTCTGTCATAATATATTAGAAACGGTAGATCTAGCTGGTCTGTCATAATGTTTTAGAAACAGTAGATCTAGCTGGTCTGTCATAATATAATAGATACAGTTGATCTATCTGGTCTGTCATAATATAATAGAGACAGTAGATCTAGCTGGTCTGTCATAATATAATAGAGACAGTAGATCTAGCTGGTCTGTCATAATATAATAGAGACAGTAGATCTAGCTGGTCTGTCATAATATAATAGATACAGTAGATCTAGCTGGTCTGTCATAATATAATAGGGACATTAGGTCTTGCTGGTCTGTCATAATATAGTAGAGACAGTAGATCTAGCTGGTCTGTCATAATGTATTAGAAACAGTAGATCTAGCTGGTCTGTCATAATATAATAGATACAGTAGATCTAGCTGGTCTGTCATAATATAACCGAGACAGTAGATCTTGCTGGTCTCTCATAATATAATAGGTACAGTAGATCTAGCTGGTCTGTCATAATATAATAGAGACAGTAGATCTAGCTGGTCTGTCATAATATAACAGAGACAGTAGATCTAGCTGGTCTGTCATAATGTATTAGAAACAGTTGATATATCTGGTCTGTCATAATTTAGTAGAGACAGTAGATCTAGCTGGTCTGTCATAATATAATAGATACAGTAGATCTAGCTGGTCTGTCATAATATAGTAGAGACAGTAGATCTTGCTGGTCTGTCATAATATAATAGGTACAGTAGATCTAGCTGGTCTGTCATAATATAATAGAGACAGATCTAGCTGGTATGTCATAATATAATAGATACAGTAGATCTAGCTGGTCTGTCATAATATAAGAGACAGTAGATCTAGCTGGTCTGTCATAATATAGTAGAGACAGTAGATCTAGCTGGTCTGTCATAATGTATTAGAAACAGTAGATCTAGCTGGTCTGTCATAATATAATAGAGTCAGTAGAGCTAGCTGGTCTGTCATAATATAATAGATACAGTTGATCTAGCTGGTCTGTCACAATATAATAGAGTCCGTAGATCTAGCTGGTCTGTCATAATATAGTAGATACAGTAGATCTAGCTGGTCTGTCATAATATAATAGATACAGTAGATCTAGCTGGTCTGTCATAATATAATAGAGACAGTAGATCTAGCAGGTCTGTCTTAATATAATAGGGACATTAGGTCTTGCTGGTCTGTCATAATATAATAGGGACAGTAGATCTAGCTGGTCTGTCATAATATAATAGAGACAGTAGATCTAGCTGGTCTGTCATAATATAGTAGAGACAGTAGATCTAGCTGGTCTGTCATAATATATTAGAAACAGTAGATCTAGCTGGTCTGTCATAATATAATAGATACAGTAGATCTATCTGGTCTGTCATAATATAATAGAGTCAGTAGATCTAGCTGGTCTGTCATAATATAATAGATACAGTTGATCTAGCTGGTCTGTCACAATATAATAGAGTCCGTAGATCTAGCTGGTCTGTCATAATATAGTAGATACAGTAGATCTAGCTGGTCTGTCATAATATAATATATACAGTAGATCTAGCTGGTCTGTCATAATATAATAGAGACAGTAGATCTAGCAGGTCTGTCTTAATATAATAGGGACATTAGGTCTTGCTGGTCTGTCATAATATAATAGGGACAGTAGATCTAGCTGGTCTATCATAATATAATAGAGTCAGTAGATCTAGCGGGTCTGTCATAATATAATAGAGACAGTAGATCTAGCTGATCTGTCATAATATAATAGAGTCAGTAGATCTAGCTGGTCTGTCATAATATAATAGATACAGTAGATCTAGCTGGTCTGTCATAATATAATAGAGACAGTAGATCTAGCAGGTCTGTCTTAATATAATAGGGACATTAGGTCTTGCTGGTCTGTCATAATATAATAGGGACAGTAGATCTAGCTGGTCTATCATAATATAATAGAGTCAGTAGATCTAGCTGGTCTGTCATAATATAATAGAGACAGTAGATCTAGCTGGTCTGTCATAATATAATAGAGACAGTAGATCTAGCTGGTCTGTCATAATATAATAGAGACAGTAGATTTAGCTGGTCTGTCATAATATAGTAGATACAGTAGATGCCGCTGGTCTGTCATAATATAGTAGAGACAGTAGATCTAGCTGGTCTGTCATAATGTAGAAGAGACAGTAGATCTAGCTGGTCTGTCATAATATAGCAGAGTCAGTAGATCTAGCTGGTCTGTCATAATATAATAGATACATTAGATCTAGCTGGTCTGTCATAATATAATAGAGACAGTAGATTTAGCTGGTCTGTCATAATATGGTCTGTCGATACAGTAGATCTAGCTGGTCTGTCATAATATAATAGGGACATTAGGTCTTGCTGGTCTGTCATAATATAATAGGGACAGTAGATCTAGCTGGTCTGTCATAATATAATAGAGACAGTAGATCTAGCTGGTCTGTCATAATATATTAGAAACGGTAGATCTAGCTGGTCTGTCATAATGTTTTAGAAACAGTAGATCTAGCTGGTCTGTCATAATATAATAGATACAGTTGATCTATCTGGTCTGTCATAATATAATAGAGACAGTAGATCTAGCTGGTCTGTCATAATATAGAAGAGACAGATCTAGCTGGTCTGTCATAATATAGAGTCAGTAGATCTAGCTGGTCTGTCATAATATAATAGATACAGTAGATCTAGCTGGTCTGTCATAATATAATAGAGACAGTAGATTTAGCTGGTCTGTCATAGAGACAGTAGATCTAGCTGGTCTGTCATAAGATACAGTAGATACAGTAGATCTAGCTGGTCTGTCATAATATAATAGGACATTAGGTCTTGCTGGTCTGTCATAATATAATAGGGACAGTAGATCTAGCTGGTCTGTCATAATATAATAGAGACAGTAGATCTAGCTGGTCTGTCATAATATATTAGAAACAGTAGATCTAGCTGGTCTGTCATAATGTTTTAGAAACAGTAGATCTAGCTGGTCTGTCATAATATAATAGATACAGTTAGATCTAGCTGGTCTGTCATAATATAATAGAGACAGTAGATCTAGCTGGTCTGTCATAATATAATAGATACAGTAGATCTAGCTGGTCTGTCATAATATAATAGGGACATTAGGTCTTGCTGGTCTGTCATATAATATAGTAGAGACAGTAGATCTAGCTGGTCTGTCATAATGTATTAGAAACAGTAGATCTAGCTGGTCTGTCATAATATAATAGAGTCAGTAGATCTAGCTGGTCTGTCATAATATAATAGATACAGTAGATCTAGCTGGTCTGTCATAATATAATAGAGTCAGTAGATCTAGCTGGTCTGTCATAATATAGTAGATACAGTAGATCTAGCTGGTCTGTCATAATATAATAGATAGTAGATCTAGCTGGTCTGTCATAATATAATAGATACAGTAGATCTAGCTGGTCTGTCATAATATAATAGAGACAGTAGATCTAGCTGGTCTGTCATAATATAATAGGACATTAGGTCTTGCTGGTCTGTCATAATATAATAGGGACAGTAGATCTAGCTGGTCTGTCATAATATAATAGAGACAGTAGATCTAGCTGGTCTTTCATAATATAATAGAAACAGTAGATCTAGCTGGTCTGTCATAATATTTTAGAAACAGTAGATCTAGCTGGTCTGTCATAATATAATAGAGACAGTAGATCTAGCTGGTCTGTCATAATATAATAGAGACAGTAGATCTAGCTGGTCTGTCATAATATAATAGATACAGTAGATCTAGCTGGTCTGTCATAATATAATAGAGACAGTAGATCTAGCTGGTCTGTCATAATATAGTAGATACAGTAGATCTAGCTGGTCTGTCATAATATAATAGATACAGTAGATCTAGCTGGTCTGTCATAATATAATAGAGACAGTAGATCTAGCAGGTCTGTCTTAATATAATAGGGACATTAGGTCTTGCTGGTCTGTCATAATATAATAGGGACAGTAGATCTAGCTGGTCTATCATAATATAATAGAGTCAGTAGATCTCGCTGGTCTGTCATGATATAATAGAGACAGTAGATCTAGCTGGTCTGTCATAATATAATAGAGTCAGTAGATCTAGCTGGTCTGTCATAATATAATAGATACAGTAGATCTAGCTTGTCTGTCATAATATAATGGAGACAGTAGATCTAGCTGGTCTGTCTTAATATAATAGGGACATTAGGTCTTGCTGGTCTGTCATAATATAATAGGGACAGTAGATCTAGCTGGTCTGTCATAATATAATAGAGACAGTAGATCTAGCTGGTCTGTCATAATATAATAGAGACAGTAGATCTAGCTGGTCTGTCATAATATAATAGAGACAGTAGATCTAGCTGGTCTGTCATAATATAATAGAGACAGTAGATCTAGCTGGTCTGTCATAATATAATAGATACAGTAGATGTAGCTGGTCTGTCATAATATAGTAGAGACAGTAGATCTAGCTGGTCTGTCATAATATAAGAAGAGACAGTAGATCTAGCTGGTCTGTCATAATATAGCAGAGTCAGTAGATCTAGCTGGTCTGTCATAATATAATAGATACATTAGATCTAGCTGGTCTGTCATAATATAATAGAGACAGTAGATTTAGCTGGTCTGTCATAATATAGTCGATACAGTAGATCTAGCTGGTCTGTCATAATATAATAGGGACATTAGCTGGTCTGTCATAATATAATAGACAGTAGATCTAGCTGGTCTGTCATAATAGAGACAGTAGATCTAGCTGGTCTGTCATAATATAATAACAGTAGATCTAGCTGGTCTGTCATAATATAATAGATACAGTAGATCTAGCTGGTCTGTCATAATATAATAGAGACAGTAGATCTAGCTGGTCTGTCATAATATAATAGAGACAGTAGATCTAGCTGGTCTGTCATAATATAATAGAGTCAGTAGATCTTGCTGGTCTGTCATAATATAATAGATACAGTAGATCTAGCTGGTCTGTCATACTATAATAGACACAGATCTAGCTGGTATGTCATAATATAATAGATACAGTAGATCTAGCTGGTCTGTCATAATATAATAGGGACATTAGGTCTTGCTGGTCTGTCATAATATAATAGGGACAGTAGATCTAGCTGGTCTGTCATAATATAATAGAGACATTAGATCTAGCTGGTCTGTCATAATATATTAGAAACGGTAGATCTAGCTGGTCTGTCATAATGTTTTAGAAACAGTAGATCTAGCTGGTCTGTCATAATATAATAGATACAGTAGATCTAGCTGGTCTGTCATAATATAATAGAGACAGTAGATCTAGCTGGTCTGTCATAATATATAGATACAGTAGATCTAGCTGGTCTGTCATAATATAATAGGGACATTAGGTCTTGCTGGTCTGTCATAATATATAGAGACAGTAGATCTAGCTGGTCTGTCATAATGTATTAGAAACAGTAGATCTAGCTGGTCTGTCATAATATAATAGAGTCAGTAGAGCTAGCTGGTCTGTCATAATATAATAGATACAGTTGATCTAGCTGGTCTGTCACAATATAATAGAGTCAGTAGATCTAGCTGGTCTGTCATAATATAATAGATACAGTAGATCTAGCTGGTCTGTCATAATATAATAGAGACAGTAGATCTAGCTGGTCTGTCATAATATAATAGAGACAGTAGATCTAGCTGGTCTGTCTTAATATAATAGGGACATTAGGTCTTGCTGGTCTGTCATAATATAATAGGGACAGTAGATCTAGCTGGTCTGTCATAATATAATAGAGTCAGTAGATCTAGCTGGTCTGTCATAATATAATAGAGACAGTAGATCTAGCTGGTCTGTCATAATATAACAGAGACAGTAGATCTAGCTTGTCTGTCATAATATAATAGATACAGTAGATCTAGCTGGTCTGTCATAATATAATAGAGACAGTAGATCTAGCTGGTCTGTCTTAATATAATAGGACAGTATCTAGCTGGTCTGTCATAATATAATAGGGACAGTAGATCTAGCTGGTCTGTCATAATATAATATAATAGAGACAGTAGATCTAGCTGGTCTGTCATAATATAATAGAGACAGTAGATCTAGCTGGTCTGTCATAATATAATAGAGACAGTAGATCTAGCTGGTCTGTCATAATATAATAGAGACAGTAGATAGCTGGTCTGTCATAATATAGTAGCTGGTCTGTCATAATATAGTAGAGACAGTAGATCTAGCTGGTCTGTCATAATGTAGAAGAGACAGTAGATCTAGCTGGTCTGTCATAATATAGCAGAGTCAGTAGATCTAGCTGGTCTGTCATAATATAATAGATACATTAGATCTAGCTGGTCTGTCATAATATAATAGAGACAGTAGATTTAGCTGGTCTGTCATAATATAGTCGATACAGTAGATCTAGCTGGTCTGTCATAATATAATAGGGACATTAGGTCTTGCTGGTCTGTCATAATATAATAGGGACAGTAGATCTAGCTGGTCTGTCATAATATAATAGAGACAGTAGATCTAGCTGGTCTGTCATAATATATTAGAAACGGTAGATCTAGCTGGTCTGTCATAATGTTTTAGAAACAGTAGATCTAGCTGGTCTGTCATAATATAATAGATACAGTTGATCTATCTGGTCTGTCATAATATAATAGAGACAGTAGATCTAGCTGGTCTGTCATAATATAGAAGAGACAGTAGATCTAGCTGGTCTGTCATAATATAGCAGAGTCAGTAGATCTAGCTGGTCTGTCATAATATAATAGATACAGTAGATCTAGCTAGTCTGTCATAATATAATAGAGACAGTAGATTTAGCTGGTCTGTCATAATATAGTCGATACAGTAGATCTAGCTGGTCTGTCATAATATAATAGGGACATTAGGTCTTGCTGGTCTGTCATAATATAATAGGGACAGTAGATCTAGCTGGTCTGTCATAATATAATAGAGACAGTAGATCTAGCTGGTCTGTCATAATATATTAGAAACAGTAGATCTAGCTGGTCTGTCATAATGTTTTAGAAACAGTAGATCTAGCTGGTCTGTCATAATATAATAGATACAGTTGATCTATCTGGTCTGTCATAATATAATAGAGACAGTAGATCTAGCTGGTCTGTCATAATATAATAGATACAGTAGATCTAGCTGGTCTGTCATAATATAATAGGGACATTAGGTCTTGCTGGTCTGTCATAATATAGTAGAGACAGTAGATCTAGCTGGTCTGTCATAATGTATTAGAAACAGTAGATCTAGCTGGTCTGTCATAATATAATAGAGTCAGTAGAGCTAGCTGGTCTGTCATAATATAATAGATACAGTTGATCTAGCTGGTCTGTCACAATATAATAGAGTCCGTAGATCTAGCTGGTCTGTCATAATATAGTAGATACAGTAGATCTAGCTGGTCTGTCATAATATAATAGATACAGTAGATCTAGCTGGTCTGTCATAATATAATAGAGACAGTAGATCTAGCAGGTCTGTCTTAATATAATAGGGACATTAGGTCTTGCTGGTCTGTCATAATATAATAGCTGGTCTGGGACAGTAGATCTAGCTGGTCTATCATAATATAATAGAGTCAGTAGATCTAGCGCTGGTCTGTCATAATATAATAGAGACAGTAGATCTAGCTGGTCTGTCATAATATAATAGAGTCAGTAGATCTAGCTGGTCTGTCATAATATAATAGATACAGTAGATCTAGCTGGTCTGTCATAATATAATAGAGACAGTAGTACTAGCAGGTCTGTCTTAATATAATAGGGACATTAGGTCTTGCTGGTCTGTCATAATATAATAGGGACAGTAGATCTAGCTGGTCTATCATAATATAATAGAGTCAGTAGATCTAGCTGGTCTGTCATAATATAATAGAGACAGTAGATCTAGCTGGTCTGTCATAATATAATAGAGACAGTAGATCTAGCTGGTCTGTCATAATATAATAGAGACAGTAGATTTAGCTGGTCTGTCATAATATAGTAGATACAGTAGATGCCGCTGGTCTGTCATAATATAGTAGAGACAGTAGATCTAGCTGGTCTGTCATAATGTAGAAGAGACAGTAGATCTAGCTGGTCTGTCATAATATAGCAGAGTCAGTAGATCTAGCTGGTCTGTCATAATATAATAGATACATTAGATCTAGCTGGTCTGTCATAATATAATAGAGACAGTAGATTTAGCTGGTCTGTCATAATATAGTCGATACAGTAGATCTAGCTGGTCTGTCATAATATAATAGGGACATTAGGTCTTGCTGGTCTGTCATAATATAATAGGGACAGTAGATCTAGCTGGTCTGTCATAATATAATAGAGACAGTAGATCTAGCTGGTCTGTCATAATATATTAGAAACGGTAGATCTAGCTGGTCTGTCATAATGTTTTAGAAACAGTAGATCTAGCTGGTCTGTCATAATATAATAGATACAGTTGATCTATCTGGTCTGTCATAATATAATAGAGACAGTAGATCTAGCTGGTCTGTCATAATATAATAGATACAGTAGATCTAGCTGGTCTGTCATAATATAATAGAGACAGTAGATCTAGCTGGTCTGTCATAATATAATAGATACAGTAGATCTAGCTGGTCTGTCATAATATAATAGGGACATTAGGTCTTGCTGGTCTGTCATAATATAGTAGAGACAGTAGATCTAGCTGGTCTGTCATAATGTATTAGAAACAGTAGATCTAGCTGGTCTGTCATAATATAATAGAGTCAGTAGAGCTAGCTGGTCTGTCATAATATAATAGATACAGTTGATCTAGCTGGTCTGTCACAATATAATAGAGTCCGTAGATCTAGCTGGTCTGTCATAATATAGTAGATACAGTAGATCTAGCTGGTCTGTCATAATATAATAGATACAGTAGATCTAGCTGGTCTGTCATAATATAATAGAGACAGTAGATCTAGCTGGTCTGTCTTAATATAATAGGGACATTAGGTCTTGCTGGTCTGTCATAATATAGTAGAGACAGTAGATCTAGCTGGTCTGTCATAATGTATTAGAAACAGTAGATCTAGCTGGTCTGTCATAATATAATAGAGTCAGTAGATCTAGCTGGTCTGTCATAATATAATAGATACAGTAGATCTAGCTGGTCTGTCATAATATAATAGGGACATTAGGTCTTGCTGGTCTGTCATAATATAGTAGAGACAGTAGATCTAGCTGGTCTGTCATAATGTATTAGAAACAGTAGATCTAGCTGGTCTGTCATAATATAATAATAGAGTCAGTAGAGCTAGCTGGTCTGTCATAATATAATAGATACAGTTGATCTAGCTGGTCTGTCACAATATAATAGAGTCCGTAGATCTAGCTGGTCTGTCATAATATAATAGATACAGTAGATCTAGCTGGTCTGTCATAATATAATAGATACAGTAGATCTAGCTGGTCTGTCATAATATAATAGAGACAGTAGATCTAGCTGGTCTGTCATAATATAATAGAGTCAGTAGATCTAGCTGGTCTGTCTATAATCATAATCTATAATAGATACAGTAGATCTAGCTGGTCTGTCATAATATAATAGAGACAGTACATCTAGCAGGTCTGTCTTAATATAATAGGGACATTAGGTCTTGCTGGTCTGTCATAATATAATAGGGACAGTAGATCTAGCTGGTCTATCATAATATAATAGAGTCAGTAGATCTAGCTGGTCTGTCATAATATAATAGAGACAGTAGATCTAGCTGGTCTGTCATAATATAATAGAGACAGTAGATCTAGCTGGTCTGTCATAATATAATAGAGACAGTAGATTTAGCTGGTCTGTCATAATATAGTAGATACAGTAGATGTCACTGGTCTGTCATAATATAGTAGAGACAGTAGATCTAGCTGGTCTGTCATAATGTAGAAGAGACAGTAGATCTAGCTGGTCTGTCATAATATAGCAGAGTCAGTAGATCTAGCTGGTCTGTCATAATATAATAGATACATTAGATCTAGCTGGTCTGTCATAATATAATAGAGACAGTAGATTTAGCTGGTCTGTCATAATATAGTCGATACAGTAGATCTAGCTGGTCTGTCATAATATAATAGGGACATTAGGTCTTGCTGGTCTGTCATAATATAATAGGGACAGTAGATCTAGCTGGTCTGTCATAATATAATAGAGACAGTAGATCTAGCTGGTCTGTCATAATATATTAGAAACGGTAGATCTAGCTGGTCTGTCATAATGTTTTAGAAACAGTAGATCTAGCTGGTCTGTCATAATATAATAGAGACAGTAGATCTAGCTGGTCTGTCATAATATATTAGAAACGGTAGATCTAGCTGGTCTGTCATAATGTTTTAGAAACAGTAGATCTAGCTGGTCTGTCATAATATAATAAATACAGTTGATCTATCTGGTCTGTCATAATATAATACATACATTTGATCTAGCTGGTCTGTCATAATATAACAGAGACAGTAGATCTAGCTGGTCTGTCATAATATAGTAGAGACAGTAGATCTAGCTGGTCTGTCATAATTTATTAGAAACAGTAGATCTAGCTGGTCTGTCATAATATAATAGATACAGTTGATCTATCTGGTCTGTCATAATATAATAGGGACATTAGGTCTTGCTGGTCTGTCATAATATAATAGGGACAGTAGATCTAGCTGGTCTGTCATAATATAATAGAGACAGTAGATCTAGCTGGTCTGTCATAATATATTAGAAACGGTAGATCTAGCTGGTCTGTCATTATGTTTTAGAAACAGTAGATCTAGCTGGTCTGTCATAATATAATAGATACAGTTGATCTATCTGGTCTGTCATAATATAATAGAGTCAGTAGATCTAGCTGGTCTGTCATAATATAATAGAGACAGTAGATCTAGCTGGTCTGTCATAATATAGTAGATACAGTAGATCTAGCTGGTCTGTCATAATATAATAGATACAGTAGATCTAGCTGGTCTGTCATAATATAATAGAGACAGTAGATCTAGCAGGTCTGTCTTAATATAATAGGGACATTAGGTCTTGCTGGTCTGTCATAATATAATAGGGACAGTAGATCTAGCTGGTCTGTCATAACAAAATAGAGACAGTAGATCTAGCTGGTCTTTCATAATATATTAGAAACAGTAGATCTAGCTGGTCTGTCATAATGTTTTAGAAACAGTAGATCTAGCTGGTCTGTCATAATATAATAGGGACATTAGGTCTTGCTGGTCTGTCATAATATAATAGAGACAGTAGATTTAGCTGGTCTGTCATAATATAGTCGATACAGTAGATCTAGCTGGTCTGTCATAATATAATAGGGACATTAGGTCTTGCTGGTCTGTCATAATATAATAGGGACAGTAGATCTAGCTGGTCTGTCATAATATAATAGAGACAGTAGATCTAGCAGGTCTGTCTTAATATAATAGGGACATTAGGTCTTGCTGGTCTGTCATAATATAATAGGGACAGTAGATCTAGCTGGTCTATCATAATATAATAGAGTCAGTAGATCTAGCGGGTCTGTCATAAATATAATAGAGACAGTAGATCTAGCTGGTCTGTCATAATATAATAGAGTCAGTAGATCTAGCTGGTCTGTCATAATATAATAGATACAGTAGATCTAGCTGGTCTGTCATAATATAATAGAGACAGTAGATCTAGCAGGTCTGTCTTAATATAATAGGGACATTAGGTCTTGCTGGTCTGTCATAATATAATAGGGACAGTAGATCTAGCTGGTCTATCATAATATAATAGAGTCAGTAGATCTAGCTGGTCTGTCATAATATAATAGAGACAGTAGATCTAGCTGGTCTGTCATCTGTATAATAGAGACAGTAGATCTAGCTGGTCTGTCATAATATAATAGAGACAGTAGATCTAGCTGGTCTGTCATAATATAATAGAGTCAGTAGATCTAGCTGGTCTGTCATAATATAATAGATACAGTAGATCTAGCTGGTCTGTCATAATATAATAGAGACAGTAGATCTAGCTGGTCTGTCATAATATAATAGAGACAGTAGATCTAGCTGGTCTGTCATAATATAGTCGATACAGTAGATCTAGCTGGTCTGTCATAATATAATAGGGACAGTAGATCTATGCTGGTCTGTCATAATATAATAGAGACAGTAGATCTAGCTGGTCTGTCATAATATAGTAGAGACAGTAGATCTGCTGGTCTGTCATAATATAATAGAGTACAGTAGATCTAGCTGGTCTGTCATAATATAATAGAGACAGTAGATCTAGCTGGTCTCTCATAATATAATAGAGACAATAGGTCTAGCTGGTCTCTCATATTATAATAGAGACAGTAGATCTAGCTGGTCTGTCATAATATAATAGATACAGTAGATCTAGCTGGTCTGTCATAATATAATAGAGACAGTAGATCTAGCAGGTCTGTCTTAATATAATAGGGACATTAGGTCTTGCTGGTCTGTCATAGTAGAGACAGTAGAAGCTGGTCTGTATAGTAGAGACAGTAGATCTAGCTGGTCTGTCATAATATAATAGACACAGTAGATCTATCTGGTCTGTCATAATATAATAGAGTCAGTAGATCTAGCTGGTCTGTCATAATATAATAGATACAGTAGATCTAGCTGGTCTGTCATAATATAATAGAGACAGTAGATCTAGCTGGTCTGTCATAATATAGTAGAGACAGTAGATCTAGCTGGTCTGTCATAATGTATTAGAAACAGTAGATCTAGCTGGTCTGTCATAATATAATAGAGTCAGTAGAGCTAGCTGGCCTGTCATAATATAATAGATACAGTTGATCTAGCTGGTCTGTCACAATATAATAGAGTCCGTAGATCTAGCTGGTCTGTCATAATATAGTAGATACAGTAGATCTAGCTGGTCTGTCATAATATAATAGATACAGTAGATCTAGCGGGTCTGTCATAATATAATAGAGACAGTAGATCTAGCTGGTCTGTCATAATATAATAGAGTCAGTAGATCTAGCTGGTCTGTCATAATATAATAGATACAGTAGATCTAGCTGGTCTGTCATAATATAATAGAGACAGTACATCTAGCAGGTCTGTCTTAATATAATAGGGACATTAGGTCTTGCTGGTCTGTCATAATATAATAGGGACAGTAGATCTAGCTGGTCTATCATAATATAATAGAGTCAGTAGATCTAGCTGGTCTGTCATAATATAATAGAGACAGTAGATCTAGCTGGTCTGTCATAATATAATAGAGACAGTAGATCTAGCTGGTCTGTCATAATATAATAGAGACAGTAGATTTAGCTGGTCTGTCATAATATAGTAGATACAGTAGATGTCACTGGTCTGTCATAATATAGTAGAGACAGTAGATCTAGCTGGTCTGTCATAATGTAGAAGAGACAGTAGATCTAGCTGGTCTGTCATAATATAGCAGAGTCAGTAGATCTAGCTGGTCTGTCATAATATAATAGATACATTAGATCTAGCTGGTCTGTCATAATATAATAGAGACAGTAGATTTAGCTGGTCTGTCATAATATAGTCGATACAGTAGATCTAGCTGGTCTGTCATAATATAATAGGGACATTAGGTCTTGCTGGTCTGTCATAATATAATAGGGACAGTAGATCTAGCTGGTCTGTCATAATATAATAGAGACAGTAGATCTAGCTGGTCTGTCATAATATATTAGAAACGGTAGATCTAGCTGGTCTGTCATAATGTTTTAGAAACAGTAGATCTAGCTGGTCTGTCATAATATAATAGAGACAGTAGATCTAGCTGGTCTGTCATAATATATTAGAAACGGTAGATCTAGCTGGTCTGTCATAATGTTTTAGAAACAGTAGATCTAGCTGGTCTGTCATAATATAATAAATACAGTTGATCTATCTGGTCTGTCATAATATAATACATACATTTGATCTAGCTGGTCTGTCATAATATAACAGAGACAGTAGATCTAGCTGGTCTGTCATAATATAGTAGAGACAGTAGATCTAGCTGGTCTGTCATAATTTATTAGAAACAGTAGATCTAGCTGGTCTGTCATAATATAATAGATACAGTTGATCTATCTGGTCTGTCATAATATAATAGGGACATTAGGTCTTGCTGGTCTGTCATAATATAATAGGACAGTAGATCTAGCTGGTCTGTCATAATATAATAGAGACAGTAGATCTAGCTGGTCTGTCATAATATATTAGAAACGGTAGATCTAGCTGGTCTGTCATTATGTTTTAGAAACAGTAGATCTAGCTGGTCTGTCATAATATAATAGATACAGTTGATCTATCTGGTCTGTCATAATATAATAGAGTCAGTAGATCTAGCTGGTCTGTCATAATATAATAGAGACAGTAGATCTAGCTGGTCTGTCATAATATAGTAGATACAGTAGATCTAGCTGGTCTGTCATAATATAATAGATACAGTAGATCTAGCTGGTCTGTCATAATATAATAGAGACAGTAGATCTAGCAGGTCTGTCTTAATATAATAGGGACATTAGGTCTTGCTGGTCTGTCATAATATAATAGGGACAGTAGATCTAGCTGGTCTGTCATAACAAAATAGAGACAGTAGATCTAGCTGGTCTTTCATAATATATTAGAAACGGTAGATCTAGCTGGTCTGTCATAATGTTTTAGAAACAGTAGATCTAGCTGGTCTGTCATAATATAATAGGGACATTAGGTCTTGCTGGTCTGTCATAATATAATAGAGACAGTAGATTTAGCTGGTCTGTCATAATATAGTCGATACAGTAGATCTAGCTGGTCTGTCATAATATAATAGGGACATTAGGTCTTGCTGGTCTGTCATAATATAATAGGGACAGTAGATCTAGCTGGTCTGTCATAATATAATAGAGACAGTAGATCTAGCAGGTCTGTCTTAATATAATAGGGACATTAGGTCTTGCTGGTCTGTCATAATATAATAGGGACAGTAGATCTAGCTGGTCTATCATAATATAATAGAGTCAGTAGATCTAGCGGGTCTGTCATAATATAATAGAGACAGTAGATCTAGCTGGTCTGTCATAATATAATAGAGTCAGTAGATCTAGCTGGTCTGTCATAATATAATAGATACAGTAGATCTAGCTGGTCTGTCATAATATAATAGAGACAGTAGATCTAGCAGGTCTGTCTTAATATAATAGGGACATTAGGTCTTGCTGGTCTGTCATAATATAATAGGGACAGTAGATCTAGCTGGTCTATCATAATATAATAGAGTCAGTAGATCTAGCTGGTCTGTCATAATATAATAGAGACAGTAGATCTAGCTGGTCTGTCATACTATAATAGAGACAGATCTAGCTGGTATGTCATAATATAATAGAGACAGTAGATCTAGCTGGTCTGTCATAATATAGCAGAGTCAGTAGATCTAGCTGGTCTGTCATAATATAATAGATACAGTAGATCTAGCTGGTCTGTCATAATATAATAGAGTCAGTAGATCTAGCTGGTCTGTCATAATATAATAGAGACAGTAGATTTAGCTGGTCTGTCATAATATAGTCGATACAGTAGATCTAGCTGGTCTGTCATAATATAATAGGGACAGTAGATCTATCTGGTCTGTCTTAATATAATAGAGTCAGTAGATCTAGCTGGTCTGTCATAATATAGTAGAGACAGTAGATCTTGCTGGTCTGTCATAATATAATAGGTACAGTAGATCTAGCTGGTCTGTCATACTATAATAGAGATAGATCTAGCTGGTATGTCATAATATAATAGAGACAGTAGATCTAGCTGGTCTGTCATAATATAACAGAGACAGTAGATCTAGCTGGTCTGTCATAATATAACAGAGACAGTAGATCTAGCTTGTCTGTCATAATGTTTTAGAAACAGTAGATCTAGCTGGTCTGTCATAATATAATAAATACAGTTGATCTATCTGGTCTGTCATAATATAATAAATACAGTTGATCTAGCTGGTCTGTCATAATATAACAGAGACAGTAGATCTAGCTGGTCTGTCATAATATAGTAGAGACAGTAGATCTAGCTGGTCTGTCATAATGTATTAGAAACAGTAGATCTAGCTGGTCTGTCATAATATAACAGAGACAGTAGATTTAGCTGGTCTGTCATAATATAGTCGATACAGTAGATCTAGCTGGTCTGTCATAATATAATAGGGACAGTAGATCTATCTGGTCTGTCTTAATATAATAGAGTCAGTAGATCTAGCTGGTCTGTCATAATATAGTAGAGACAGTAGATCTTGCTGGTCTGTCATAATATAATAGGTACAGTAGATCTAGCTGGTCTGTCATACTGTAATAGAGACAGATCTAGCTGGTATGTCATAATATAATAGAGACAGTAGATCTAGCTGGTCTGTCATAATATAACAGAGACAGTAGATCTAGCTGGTCTGTCATAATATAACAGAGACAGTAGATCTAGCTGGTCTGTCATAATGTTTTAGAAACAGTAGATCTAGCTGGTCTGTCATAATATAATAAATACAGTTGATCTATCTGGTCTGTCATAAGATAATAAATACAGTTGATCTAGCTGGTCTGTCATAATATAACAGAGACAGTAGATCTAGCTGGTCTGTCATAATATAGTAGAGACAGTAGATCTAGCTGGTCTGTCATAATGTATTAGAAACAGTAGATCTAGCTGGTCTGTCATAATATAATAGATACAGTAGATCTAGCTGGTCTGTCATAATATAATAGGGACATTAGGTCTTGCTGGTCTGTCATAATATAATAGAGACAGTAGATCTAGCTGGTCTGTCATATTATAATAGACACAGTAGATCTAGCTGGTCTGTCATAATATAATAGAGTCAGTAGATCTAGCTGGTCTGTCATAATATAATAGATACAGTTGATCTAGCTGGTCTGTCACATTATAATAGAGCCAGTAGATCTAGCTGGTCTGTCATAATATAGTAGATACAGTAGATCTAGCTGGTCTGTCATAATATAATAGATACAGTAGATCTAGCTGGTCTGTCATAATATAACAGAGACAGTAGATTTAGATGGTCTGTCATAATATAGTAGATACAGTAGATCTAGCTGGTCTGTCATAATATAATAGGGACAGTAGATCGATCTGGTCTGTCTTAATATAATAGAGTCAGTAGATCTAGCTGGTCTGTCATAATATAGTAGAGACAGTAGATCTTGCTGGTCTGTCATAATATAATAGGTACAGTAGATCTAGCTGGTCTGTCATACTATAATAGAGACAGATCTAGCTGGTATGTCATAATATAATAGAGACAGTAGATCTAGCTGGTCTGTCATAATATAACAGAGACAGTAGATCTAGCTGGTCTGTCATAATATAACAGAGACAGTAGATCTAGCTGGTCTGTCATAATGTTTTAGAAACAGTAGATCTAGCTGGTCTGTCATAATATAATAAATACAGTTGATCTATCTGGTCTGTCATAATATAATAAATACAGTTGATCTAGCTGGTCTGTCATAATATAACAGAGAGAGTAGATCTAGCTGGTCTGTCATAATATAGTAGAGACAGTAGATCTAGCTGGTCTGTCATACTATAATAGAGACAGATCTAGCTGGTATGTCATAATATAATAGAGACAGTAGATCTAGCTGGTCTGTCATAATATAACAGAGACAGTAGATCTAGCTGGTCTGTCATAATATAACAGAGACAGTAGATCTAGCTGGTCTGTCATAATGTTTTAGAAACAGTAGATCTAGCTGGTCTGTCATAATATAATAAATACAGTTGATCTATCTAGTCTGTCATAATATAATAAATACAGTTGATCTAGCTGGTCTGTCATAATATAACAGAGAGAGTAGATCTAGCTGGTCTGTCATAATATAGTAGAGACAGTAGATCTAGCTGGTCTGTCATAATGTATTAGAAACAGTAGATCTAGCTGGTCTGTCATAATATAATAGATACAGTAGATCTAGCTGGTCTGTCATAATATAATAGGGACAGTAGATCTAGCTGGTCTGTCATAATATAATAGAGACAGTAGATCTAGCAGGTCTGTCTTAATATAATAGGGACATTAGGTCTTGCTGGTCTGTCATAATATAATAGGGACAGTAGATCTAGCTGGTCTATCATAATATAATAGAGTCAGTAGATCTAGCGGGTCTGTCATAATATAATAGAGACAGTAGATCTAGCTGGTCTGTCATAATATAATAGAGTCAGTAGATCTAGCTGGTCTGTCATAATATAATAGATACAGTAGATCTAGCTGGTCTGTCATAATATAATAGAGACAGTAGATCTAGCAGGTCTGTCTTAATATAATAGGGACATTAGGTCTTGCTGTCTGTCATAATATAATAGGGACAGTAGATCTAGCTGGTCTATCATAATATAATAGAGTCAGTAGATCTAGCTGGTCTGTCATAATATAATAGAGACAGTAGATCTAGCTGGTCTGTCATACTATAATAGAGACAGATCTAGCTGGTATGTCATAATATAATAGAGACAGTAGATCTAGCTGGTCTGTCATAATATAGCAGAGTCAGTAGATCTAGCTGGTCTGTCATAATATAATAGATACAGTAGATCTAGCTGGTCTGTCATAATATAATAGAGTCAGTAGATCTAGCTGGTCTGTCATAATATAATAGAGACAGTAGATTTAGCTGGTCTGTCATAATATAGTCGATACAGTAGATCTAGCTGGTCTGTCATAATATAATAGGGACAGTAGATCTATCTGGTCTGTCTTAATATAATAGAGTCAGTAGATCTAGCTGGTCTGTCATAATATAGTAGAGACAGTAGATCTTGCTGGTCTGTCATAATATAATAGGTACAGTAGATCTAGCTGGTCTGTCATACTATAATAGAGATAGATCTAGCTGGTATGTCATAATATAATAGAGACAGTAGATCTAGCTGGTCTGTCATAATATAACAGAGACAGTAGATCTAGCTGGTCTGTCATAATATAACAGAGACAGTAGATCTAGCTTGTCTGTCATAATGTTTTAGAAACAGTAGATCTAGCTGGTCTGTCATAATATAATAAATACAGTTGATCTATCTGGTCTGTCATAATATAATAAATACAGTTGATCTAGCTGGTCTGTCATAATATAACAGAGACAGTAGATCTAGCTGGTCTGTCATAATATAGTAGAGACAGTAGATCTAGCTGGTCTGTCATAATGTATTAGAAACAGTAGATCTAGCTGGTCTGTCATAATATAACAGAGACAGTAGATTTAGCTGGTCTGTCATAATATAGTCGATACAGTAGATCTAGCTGGTCTGTCATAATATAATAGGGACAGTAGATCTATCTGGTCTGTCTTAATATAATAGAGTCAGTAGATCTAGCTGGTCTGTCATAATATAGTAGAGACAGTAGATCTTGCTGGTCTGTCATAATATAATAGGTACAGTAGATCTAGCTGGTCTGTCATACTGTAATAGAGACAGATCTAGCTGGTATGTCATAATATAATAGAGACAGTAGATCTAGCTGGTCTGTCATAATATAACAGAGACAGTAGATCTAGCTGGTCTGTCATAATATAACAGAGACAGTAGATCTAGCTGGTCTGTCATAATGTTTTAGAAACAGTAGATCTAGCTGGTCTGTCATAATATAATAAATACAGTTGATCTATCTGGTCTGTCATAAGATAATAAATACAGTTGATCTAGCTGGTCTGTCATAATATAACAGAGACAGTAGATCTAGCTGGTCTGTCATAATATAGTAGAGACAGTAGATCTAGCTGGTCTGTCATAATGTATTAGAAACAGTAGATCTAGCTGGTCTGTCATAATATAATAGATACAGTAGATCTAGCTGGTCTGTCATAATATAATAGGGACATTAGGTCTTGCTGGTCTGTCATACCATAGTAGAGACAGTAGATCTAGCTGGTCTGTCATAATGTATTAGAAACAGTAGATCTAGTTGGTCTGTCATAATATAATAGAGTCAGTAGATCTAGCTGGTCTGTCATAATATAATAGATACAGTTGATCTAGCTGGTCTGTCACATTATAATAGAGCCAGTAGATCTAGCTGGTCTGTCATAATATAGTAGATACAGTAGATCTAGCTGGTCTGTCATAATATAATAGATACAGTAGATCTAGCTGGTCTGTCATAATATAACAGAGACAGTAGATTTAGATGGTCTGTCATAATATAGTCGATACAGTAGATCTAGCTGGTCTGTCATAATATAATAGGGACAGTAGATCGATCTGGTCTGTCTTAATATAATAGAGTCAGTAGATCTAGCTGGTCTGTCATAATATAGTAGAGACAGTAGATCTTGCTGGTCTGTCATAATATAATAGGTACAGTAGATCTAGGTATAATAGTACAGTAGATCTAGCTGGTCTGTCATAATATAATAGAGACAGATCTAGCTGGTATGTCATAATATAATAGAGACAGTAGATCTAGCTGGTCTGTCATAATATAACAGAGACAGTAGATCTAGCTGGTCTGTCATAATATAACAGAGACAGTAGATCTAGCTGGTCTGTCATAATGTTTTAGAAACAGTAGATCTAGCTGGTCTGTCATAATATAATAAATACAGTTGATCTATCTGGTCTGTCATAATATAATAAATACAGTTGATCTAGCTGGTCTGTCATAATATAACAGAGAGAGTAGATCTAGCTGGTCTGTCATAATATAGTAGAGACAGTAGATCTAGCTGGTCTGTCATACTATAATAGAGACAGATCTAGCTGGTATGTCATAATATAATAGAGACAGTAGATCTAGCTGGTCTGTCATAATATAACAGAGACAGTAGATCTAGCTGGTCTGTCATAATATAACAGAGACAGTAGATCTAGCTGGTCTGTCATAATGTTTTAGAAACAGTAGATCTAGCTGGTCTGTCATAATATAATAAATACAGTTGATCTATCTGGTCTGTCATAATATAATAAATACAGTTGATCTAGCTGGTCTGTCATAATATAACAGAGACAGTAGATCTAGCTGGTCTGTCATAATATAGTAGAGACAGTAGATCTAGCTGGTCTGTCATAATGTATTAGAAACAGTAGATCTAGCTGGTCTGTCATAATATAATAGATACAGTAGATCTAGCTGGTCTGTCATAATATAATAGGGACATTAGGTCTTGCTGGTCTGTCATAATAAAGTAGAGACAGTAGATCTAGCTGGTCTGTCATAATATATTAGAAACAGTAGATCTAGCTGGTCTGTCATAATATAATAGATACAGTAGATCTAGCTGGTCTGTCATAATATAATAGAGACAGTAGATCTAGCTGGTCTGTCTTAATATAATAGGGACATTAGGTCTTGCTGGTCTGTCATAATATAATAGGGACAGTAGATCTAGCTGGTCTGTCATAATATAATAGAGACAGTAGATCTAGCTGGTCTTTCATAATATATTAGAAACGGTAGATCTAGCTGGTCTGTCATAATGTTTTAGAAACAGTAGATCTAGCTGGTCTGTCATAATATAATAGGGACAGTAGGTCTTGCTGGTCTGTCATAATATAATAGGGACAGTAGATCTAGCTGGTCTGTCATAATATAATAGAGACAGTAGATCTAGCTGGTCTGTCATAATATAGTAGAGACAGTAGATCTTGCTGGTCTGTCATAATATAATAGGTACAGTAGATCTAGCTGGTCTGTCATACTATAATAGAGACAGATCTAGCTGGTCTGTCATAATATAATAGAGACAGTAGATCTAGCTGGTCTGTCATAATATAACAGAGACAGTAGATCTAGCTGGTCTGTCATAATATAACAGAGACAGTAGATCTAGCTGGTCTGTCATAATGTTTTAGAAACAGTAGATCTAGCTGGTCTGTCATAAGATAATAAATACAGTTGATCTAGCTGGTCTGTCATAATATAACAGAGACAGTTGATCTAGCTGGTCTGTCATAATATAATAGAGACAGTAGATCTAGCTGGTCCGTCAGATTATAAGAGAGACAGTAGATGTAGCTGGTCTGTCATACTATAATAGAGACAGATCTAGCTGGTATGTCATAATATAATAGAGACAGTAGATCTAGCTGGTCTGTCATAATATAACAGAGACAGTAGATCTAGCTGGTCTGTCATAATATAACAGAGACAGTAGATCTAGCTGGTCTGTCATAATGTTTTAGAAACAGTAGATCTAGCTGGTCTGTCATAATATAATAAATACAGTTGATCTATCTAGTCTGTCATAATATAATAAATACAGTTGATCTAGCTGGTCTGTCATAATATAACAGAGAGAGTAGATCTAGCTGGTCTGTCATAATATAGTAGAGACAGTAGATCTAGCTGGTCTGTCATAATGTATTAGAAACAGTAGATCTAGCTGGTCTGTCATAATATAATAGATACAGTAGATCTAGCTGGTCTGTCATAATATAATAGGGACATTAGGTCTTGCTGGTCTGTCATAATATAGTAGAGACAGTAGATCTAGCTGGTCTGTCATAATGTATTAGAAACAGTAGATCTAGCTGGTCTGTCATAATATAGTAGATACAGTAGATCTAGCTGGTCTGTCATAATATAATAGAGACAGTAGATCTAGCAGGTCTGTCTTAATATAATAGGGACATTAGGTCTTGCTGGTCTGTCATAATATAATAGGGACAGTAGATCTAGCTGGTCTGTCATAATATAATAGAGACAGTAGATCTAGCTGGTCTTTCATAATATATTAGAAACGGTAGATCTAGCTGGTCTGTCATAATGTTTTAGAAACAGTAGATCTAGCTGGTCTGTCATAATATAATAGGGACATTAGGTCTTGCTGGTCTGTCATAATATAATAGGGACAGTAGATCTAGCTGGTCTGTCATAATATAATAGAGACAGTAGATCTAGCTGGTCTGTCATAATATATTAGAAACGGTAGATCTAGCTGGTCTGTCATAATGTTTTAGAAACAGTAGATCTAGCTGGTCTGTCATAATATAATAGATACAGTTGATCTATCTGGTCTGTCATAATATAATAGAGTCAGTAGATCTAGCTGGTCTGTCATAATATAATAGAGACAGTAGATCTAGCTGGTCTGTCATACTATAATAGAGACAGATCTAGCTGGTATGTCATAATATAATAGAGACAGTAGATCTAGCTGGTCTGTCATAATATAACAGAGACAGTAGATCTAGCTGGTCTGTCATAATGTAATAGAGTCAGTAGATCTAGCTGGTCTGTCATAATATAGTAGATACAGTAGATCTAGCTGGTCTGTCATAATATAGTAGATACAGTAGATCTAGCTGGTCTGTCATAATATAATAGATACAGTAGATCTAGCTGGTCTGTCATAATATAGTCGATACAGTAGATCTAGCTGGTCTGTCATAATATAATAGGGACAGTAGATCTATCTGGTCTGTCTTAATATAATAGAGTCAGTAGATCTAGCTGGTCTGTCATAATATAGTAGAGACAGTAGATCTTGCTGGTCTGTCATAATATAATAGGTACATTAGATCTAGCTGGTCTGTCATACTATAATAGAGACAGATCTAGCTGGTATGTCATAATATAATAGAGACAGTAGATCTAGCTGGTCTGTCATAATATAACAGAGACAGTAGATCTAGCTGGTCTGTCATAATATATTAGAAACGGTAGATCTAGCTGGTCTGTCATAATGTTTTAGAAACAGTAGATCTAGCTGGTCTGTCATAATATAATAAATACAGTTGATCTATCTGGTCTGTCATAATATAATAAATACAGTTGATCTAGCTGGTCTGTCATAATATAGATCTAGCTGGTCTGTCATAATATAGTAGAGACAGTAGATCTAGCTGGTCTGTCATAATGTATTAGAAACAGTAGATCTAGCTGGTCTGTCATAATATAATAGATACAGTAGATCTAGCTGGTCTGTCATAATATAATAGGGACATTAGGTCTTGCTGGTCTGTCATAATATAGTAGAGACAGTAGATCTAGCTGGTCTGTCATAATGTATTAGAAACAGTAGATCTAGCTGGTCTGTCATAATATAATAGAGTCAGTAGATCTAGCTGGTCTGTCATAATATAATAGATACAGTTGATCTAGCTGGTCTGTCACAATATAATAGAGTCAGTAGATCTAGCTAGTCTGTCATAATATAGTAGATACAGTAGATCTAGCTGGTCTGTCATAATATAATAGATACAGTAGATCTAGCTGGTCTGTCATAATATAATAGAGACAGTAGATCTAGCAGGTCTGTCTTAATATAATAGGTACATTAGGTCTTGCTGGTCTGTCATAATATAATAGGGACAGTAGATCTAGCTGGTCTGTCATAATATAATAGAGACAGTAGATCTAGCTGGTCTTTCATAATATATTAGAAACGGTAGATCTAGCTGGTCTGTCATAATGTTTTAGAAACAGTAGATCTAGCTGGTCTGTCATAATATAATAGGGACATTAGGTATTGCTGGTCTGTCATAATATAATAGGGACAGTAGATCTAGCTGGTCTGTCATAATATAATAGAGACAGTAGATCTAGCTGGTCTGTCATAATATATTAGAAACGGTAGATCTAGCTGGTCTGTCATAATGTTTTAGAAACAGTAGATCTAGCTGGTCTGTCATAATATAATAGATACAGTTGATCTAGCTGGTCTGTCACAATATAATAGAGTCAGTAGATCTAGCTGGTCTGTCATAATATAGTAGAGACAGTAGATCTAGCTGGTCTGTCATAATATAATAGATACAGTTGATCTAGCTGGTCTGTCATAATATAATAGAGTCAGTAGATCTAGCTGGTCTTTCATAATATATTAGAAACAGTAGATCTAGCTGGTCTGTCATAATATAATAGATACAGTAGATCTAGCTGGTCTGTCATAATATAATAGAGACAGTAGATCTAGCAGGTCTGTCATAATATAATAGGGACATTAGGTCTTGCTGGTCTGTCATAATATAATAGGGACAGTAGATCTAGCTGGTCTGTCATAATATGATAGAGACAGTAGATCTAGCTGGTCTGTCATAATATATTAGAAACGGTAGATCTAGCTGGTCTGTCATAATGTTTTAGAAACAGTAGATCTAGCTGGTCTGTCATAATATAATAGATACAGTTGATCTAGCTGGTCTGTCACAATATAATAGAGTCAGTAGATCTAGCTGGTCTGTCATATATATAGTAGATACAGTAGATCTAGCTGGTCTGTCATAATATAATAGATACAGTAGATCTAGCTGGTCTGTCACAATATAATAGAGTCAGTAGATCTAGCTGGTCTGTCATAATATATTAGAAACGGTAGATCTAGCTGGTCTGTCATAATATAATAGATACAGTAGATCTAGCTGGTCTGTCATAATATAATAGATACAGTTGATCTAGCTGGTCTGTCACAATATAATAGAGTCAGTAGATCTAGCTGGTCTGTCATAATATAGTAGATACAGTAGATCTAGCTGGTCTGTCATAATATAATAGATACAGTTGATCTAGCTGGTCTGTCACAATATAATAGAGTCAGTAGATCTAGCTGGTCTTTCATAATATATTAGAAACGGTAGATCTAGCTGGTCTGTCATAATATAATAGATACAGTAGATCTAGCTGGTCTGTCATAATATAATAGATACAGTTGATCTAGCTGGTCTGTCACAATATAATAGAGTCCAGTAGATCTAGCTGGTCTGTCTTAATATAATAGGGACATTAGGTCTTGCTGGTCTGTCATAATATAATAGGGACAGTAGATCTAGCTGGTCTGTCATAATATAATAGAGACAGTAGATCTAGCTGGTCTTTCATAATATATTAGAAACGGTAGATCTAGCTGGTCTGTCATAATGTTTTAGAAACAGTAGATCTAGCTGGTCTGTCATAATATAATAGATACAGTTGATCTATCTGGTCTGTCATAATATAATAGAGTCAGTAGATCTAGCTGGTCTGTCATAATATAATAGAGACAGTAGATCTAGCTGGTCTGTCATAATATAATAGAGACAGTAGATCTAGCTGGTCTGTCATAATATAGTAGATACAGTAGATCTAGCTGGTCTGTCATAATATAATAGATACAGTAGATCTAGCTGGTCTGTCATAATATAATAGAGACAGTAGATCTAGCTGGTCTGTCATAATATAATAGAGACAGTAGATCTAGCTGGTCTGTCATAATATAATAGAACAGTAGATCTAGCTGGTCTGTCATAATATAGTACATACAGTAGATCTAGCTGGTCTGTCATAATATAATAGATACAGTAGATCTAGCTGGTCTGTCATAATATAATAGAGACAGTAGATCTAGCAGGTCTGTCTTAATATAATAGAGACAGTAGATCTAGCTGATCTGTCATATTGTATTAGAAACAGTAGATCTAGCTGGTCTGTCATAATATAACAGAGACAGTAGATTTAGCTGGTCTGTCATAATATAGTCGATACAGTAGATCTAGCTGGTCTGTCATAATATAATAGGGACAGTAGATCTATCTGGTCTGTCTTAATATAATAGAGTCAGTAGATCTAGCTGGTCTGTAATAATATAGTAGAGACAGTAGATCTTGCTGGTCTGTCATAATATAATAGGTACAGTAGATCTAGCTGGTCTGTCATACTATAATAGAGACAGATCTAGCTGGTATGTCATAATATAATAGAGACAGTAGATCTAGCTGGTCTGTCATAATATAACAGAGACAGTAGATCTAGCTGGTCTGTCATAATATTACAGAGACAGTAGATCTAGCTGGTCTGTCATAATGTTTTAGAAACAGTAGATCTAGCTGGTCTGTCATAATATAATAAATACAGTTGATCTATCTGGTCTGTCATAAGATAATAAATACAGTTGATCTAGCTGGTCTGTCATAATATAATAGAGACAGTAGATCTAGCTGGTCTGTCATAATATAGTAGAGACAGTAGATCTAGCTGGTCTGTCATAATGTATTAGAAACAGTAGATCTAGCTGGTCTGTCATAATATAATAGATACAGTAGATCTAGCTGGTCTGTCATAATATAATAGGGACATTAGGTCTTGCTGGTCTGTCATACTATAGTAGAGACAGTAGATCTAGCTGGTCTGTCATAATATAATAGAGACAGTAGATCTAGCTGGTCTGTCATAATGTAGAAGAGACAGTAGATCTAGCTGGTCTGTCATAATATAGCAGAGTCAGTAGATCTAGCTGGTCTGTCATAATATAATAGATACAGTAGATCTAGCTGGTCTGTCATAATATAATAGAGTCAGTAGATCTAGCTGGTCTGTCATAATATAATAGAGACAGTAGATTTAGCTGGTCTGTCATAATATAGTCGATACAGTAGATCTAGCTGGTCTGTCATAATATAATAGGGACAGTAGATCTATCTGGTCTGGTCTGTATAATAGAGTCAGTAGATCTAGCTGGTCTGTCATAATATAGTAGAGACAGTAGATCTAGCTGGTCTGTAATATAATAGTACAGTAGATCTAGCTGGTCTGTCATAATATAATAGAGACAGTAGATCTAGCTGGTCTGTCATAATATAATAGAGACAGTAGATCTAGCTGGTCTGTCATAATATAATAGAGACAGTAGATCTAGCTGGTCTGTCATAATATAATAGAGACAGTAGATCTAGCTGGTCTGTCATAATATAATAGAGACAGTAGATCTAGCTGGTCTGTCATAATATAATAGAGACAGTAGATCTAGCTGGTCTGTCATAATATTTTAGAAACAGTAGATCTAGCTGGTCTGTCATAATATAATAAATACAGTTGATCTAGCTGGTCTGTCATAATATAATAAATACAGTAGATCTAGCTGGTCTGTCATAATATAATAGAGACAGTAGATCTAGCTGGTCTGTCATAATATAGTAGAGACAGTAGATCTAGCTGGTCTGTCATAATGTATTAGAAACAGTAGATCTAGCTGGTCTGTCATAATATAATAGGGACATTAGGTCTAGCTGGTCTGTCATAATATAATAGACAGTAGATCTAGCTGGTCTGTCATAATATAATAGATACAGTAGATCTAGCTGGTCTGTCATAATATAATAGATACAGTAGATCTAGCTGGTCTGTCTTAATATAATAGGGACATTAGGTCTTGCTGGTCTGTCATAATATAATAGAGACAGTAGATCTAGCTGGTCTGTCATAATATAGTAGAGACAGTAGATTTAGCTGGTCTGTCATAATATAATAGAGACAGTAGATTTAGCTGGTCTGTCATAATATAGTAGATACAGTAGATCTAGCTGGTCTGTCATAATATAATAGAGACAGTAGATCTAGCTGGTCTGTCATAATATAATAGAGTCAGTAGATCTAGCTGGTCTGTCATAATATATTAGAAACAGTAGATCTAGCTGGTCTGTCATAATATAATAGATACAGTAGATCTAGCTGGTCTGTCATAATATAATAGAGACAGTAGATCTAGCAGGTCTGTCTTAATATAATAGGTACATTAGGTCTTGCTGGTCTGTCATAATATAATAGGGACAGTAGATCTAGCTGGTCTGTCATAATATAATAGAGACAGTAGATCTAGCTGGTCTGTCATAATATAATAGAAACAGTAGATCTAGCTGGTCTGTCATAATATAATAGATACAGTAGATCTAGCTGGTCTGTCATAATATAATAGATACAGTTGATCTAGCTGGTCTGTCATAATATAATAGAGTCAGTAGATCTAGCTGGTCTGTCATAATATATAGAAACAGTAGATCTAGCTGGTCTGTCATAATATAATAGATACAGTAGATCTAGCTGGTCTGTCATAATATAATAGAGACAGTAGATCTAGCTGGTCTGTCTTAATATAATAGGTACATTAGGTCTTGCTGGTCTGTCATAATATAATAGGGACAGTAGATCTAGCTGGTCTGTCATAATATAATAGAGACAGTAGATCTAGCTGGTCTTTCATAATATATTAGAAACAGTAGATCTAGCTGGTCTGTCATAATGTTTTAGAAACAGTAGATCTAGCTGGTCTGTCATAATATAATAGGGACATTAGGTATTGCTGGTCTGTCATAATATAATAGGGACAGTAGATCTAGCTGGTCTGTCATAATATAATAGAGACAGTAGATCTAGCTGGTCTGTCATAATATATTAGAAACAGTAGATCTAGCTGGTCTGTCATAATGTTTTAGAAACAGTAGATCTAGCTGGTCTGTCATAATATAATAGATACAGTTGATCTAGCTGGTCTGTCATAATATAATAGAGTCAGTAGATCTAGCTGGTCTGTCATAATATAGTAGATACAGTAGATCTAGCTGGTCTGTCATAATATAATAGATACAGTTGATCTAGCTGGTCTGTCATAATATAATAGAGACAGTAGATCTAGCTGGTCTTTCATAATATATTAGAAACAGTAGATCTAGCTGGTCTGTCATAATATAATAGATACAGTAGATCTAGCTGGTCTGTCATAATATAATAGATACAGTTGATCTAGCTGGTCTGTCACAATATAATAGAGACAGTAGATCTAGCTGGTCTGTCATAATATAGTAGATACAGTAGATCTAGCTGGTCTGTCATAATATAATAGATACAGTTGATCTAGCTGGTCTGTCATAATATAATAGAGTCAGTAGATCTAGCTGGTCTTTCATAATATATTAGAAACAGTAGATCTAGCTGGTCTGTCATAATATAATAGATACAGTAGATCTAGCTGGTCTGTCATAATATAATAGATACAGTTGATCTAGCTGGTCTGTCACAATATAATAGAGTCCAGTAGATCTAGCAGGTCTGTCTTAATATAATAGGGACATTAGGTCTTGCTGGTCTGTCATAATATAATAGGGACAGTAGATCTAGCTGGTCTGTCATAATATAATAGAGACAGTAGATCTAGCTGGTCTTTCATAATATATTAGAAACGGTAGATCTAGCTGGTCTGTCATAATGTTTTAGAAACAGTAGATCTAGCTGGTCTGTCATAATATAATAGATACAGTTGATCTATCTGGTCTGTCATAATATAATAGAGTCAGTAGATCTAGCTGGTCTGTCATAATATAATAGATACAGTTGATCTAGCTGGTCTGTCATAATATAATAGAGTCAGTAGATCTAGCTGGTCTGTCATAATATAGTACATACAGTAGATCTAGCTGGTCTGTCATAATATAATAGATACAGTAGATCTAGCTGGTCTGTCATAATATAATAGAGACAGTAGATCTAGCAGGTCTGTCTTAATATAATAGAGACAGTAGATCTAGCTGGTCTGTCATATTGTATTAGAAACAGTAGATCTAGCTGGTCTGTCATAATATAACAGAGACAGTAGATTTAGCTGGTCTGTCATAATATAGTAGATACAGTAGATCTAGCTGGTCTGTCATAATATAATAGGGACAGTAGATCTATCTGGTCTGTCTTAATATAATAGAGTCAGTAGATCTAGCTGGTCTGTAATAATATAGTAGAGACAGTAGATCTTGCTGGTCTGTCATAATATAATAGGTACAGTAGATCTAGCTGGTCTGTCATACTATAATAGAGACAGATCTAGCTGGTATGTCATAATATAATAGAGACAGTAGATCTAGCTGGTCTGTCATAATATAACAGAGACAGTAGATCTAGCTGGTCTGTCATAATATTACAGAGACAGTAGATCTAGCTGGTCTGTCATAATGTTTTAGAAACAGTAGATCTAGCTGGTCTGTCATAATATAATAAATACAGTTGATCTATCTGGTCTGTCATAATATAATAAATACAGTTGATCTAGCTGGTCTGTCATAATATAACAGAGACAGTAGATCTAGCTGGTCTGTCATAATATAGTAGAGACAGTAGATCTAGCTGGTCTGTCATAATGTATTAGAAACAGTAGATCTAGCTGGTCTGTCATAATATAATAGATACAGTAGATCTAGCTGGTCTGTCATAATATAATAGGGACATTAGGTCTTGCTGGTCTGTCATACTATAGTAGAGACAGTAGATCTAGCTGGTCTGTCATAATATTACAGAGACAGTAGATCTAGCTGGTCTGTCATAATAGAAGAGACAGTAGATCTAGCTGGTCTGTCATAATATAATAGAGTCAGTAGATCTAGCTGGTCTGTCATAATATAATAGATACAGTAGATCTAGCTGGTCTGTCATAATATAATAGAGTCAGTAGATCTAGCTGGTCTGTCATAATATAATAGAGACAGTAGATTTAGCTGGTCTGTCATAATATAGTAGATACAGTAGATCTAGCTGGTCTGTCATAATATAATAGGGACAGTAGATCTATCTGGTCTGTCTTAATATAATAGAGTCAGTAGATCTAGCTGGTCTGTCATAATATAGTAGAGACAGTAGATCTTGCTGGTCTGTCATAATATAATAGGTACAGTAGATCTAGCTGGTCTGTCATACTATAATAGAGACAGATCTAGCTGGTATGTCATAATATAATAGAGACAGTAGATCTAGCTGGTCTGTCATAATATAACAGAGACAGTAGATCTAGCTGGTCTGTCATAATATAACAGAGACAGTAGATCTAGCTGGTCTGTCATAATGTTTTAGAAACAGTAGATCTAGCTGGTCTGTCATAATATAATAAATACAGTTGATCTATCTGGTCTGTCATAATATAATAAATACAGTTGATCTAGCTGGTCTGTCATAATATAACAGAGACAGTAGATCTAGCTGGTCTGTCATAATATAGTAGAGACAGTAGATCTAGCTGGTCTGTCATAATGTATTAGAAACAGTAGATCTAGCTGGTCTGTCATAATATAATAGGGACATTAGGTCTTGCTGGTCTGTCATAATATAATAGAGTCAGTAGATCTAGCTGGTCTGTCATAATATAATAGATACAGTTGATCTAGCTGGTCTGTCACATTATAATAGAGACAGTAGATCTAGCAGGTCTGTCTTAATATAATAGGGACATTAGGTCTTGCTGGTCTGTCATAATATAATAGGGACAGTAGATCTAGCTGGTCTGTCATAATATAATAGAGAGAGTAGATCTAGCTGGTCTTTCATAATATATTAGAAACGGTAGATCTAGCTGGTCTGTCATAAAGTTTTAGAAACAGTAGATCTAGCTGGTCTGTCATAATATAATAGGGACATTAGGTCTTGCTGGTCTGTCATAATATAATAGGGACAGTAGATCTAGCTGGTCTGTCATAATATAATAGAGACAGTAGATCTAGCTGGTCTTTCATAATATATTAGAAACGGTAGATCTAGCTGGTCTGTCATAATGTTTTAGAAACAGTAGATCTAGCTGGTCTGTCATAATATAATAGATACAGTTGATCTATCTGGTCTGTCATAATATAATAGAGTCAGTAGATCTAGCTGGTCTGTCATAATATAATAGAGACAGTAGATCTAGCTGGTCTGTCATACTATAATAGAGACAGATCTAGCTGGTATGTCATAATATAATAGAGACAGTAGATCTAGCTGGTCTGTCATAATATAACAGAGACAGTAGATCTAGCTGGTCTGTCATAATGTAATAGAGTCAGTAGATCTAGCTGGTCTGTCATAATATAGTAGATACAGTAGATCTAGCTGGTCTGTCATAATATAGTACATACAGTAGATCTAGCTGGTCTGTCATAATATAATAGATACAGTAGATCTAGCTGGTCTGTCATAATATAATAGATACAGTAGATCTAGCTGGTCTGTCATAATATAGTCGATACAGTAGATCTAGCTGGTCTGTCATAATATAATAGGGACAGTAGATCTATCTGGTCTGTCTTAATATAATAGAGTCAGTAGATCTAGCTGGTCTGTCATAATATAGTAGAGACAGTAGATCTAGCTGGTCTGTCATAATGTATTAGAAACAGTAGATCTAGCTGGTCTGTCATAATATAATAGAGTCAGTAGATCTAGCTGGTCTGTCATAATATAATAGATACAGTTGATCTAGCTGGTCTGTCACAATATAATAGAGTCAGTAGATCTAGCTAGTCTGTCATAATATAGTAGATACAGTAGATCTAGCTGGTCTGTCATAATATAATAGATACAGTAGATCTAGCTGGTCTGTCATAATATAATAGAGACAGTAGATCTAGCAGGTCTGTCTTAATATAATAGGTACATTAGGTCTTGCTGGTCTGTAATAATATAATAGGGACAGTAGATCTAGCTGGTCTGTCATAATATAATAGAGACAGTAGATCTAGCTGGTCTTTCATAATATATTAGAAACGGTAGATCTAGCTGGTCTGTCATAATGTTTTAGAAACAGTAGATCTAGCTGGTCTGTCATAATATAATAAATACAGTTGATCTAGCTGGTCTGTCATAATATAACAGAGACAGTAGATCTAGCTGGTCTGTCATAATATAGTAGAGACAGTAGATCTAGCTGGTCTGTCATAATGTATTAGAAACAGTAGATCTAGCTGGTCTGTCATAATATAATAGATACAGTAGATCTAGCTGGTCTGTCATAATATAATAGGGACATTAGGTCTTGCTGGTCTGTCATAATATAGTAGAGACAGTAGATCTAGCTGGTCTGTCATAATGTATTAGAAACAGTAGATCTAGCTGGTCTGTCATAATATAATAGGGACATTAGGTCTTGCTGGTCTGTCATAATATAATAGAGACAGTAGATTTAGCTGGTCTGTCATAATATAGTCGATACAGTAGATCTAGCTGGTCTGTCATAATATAATAGGGACATTAGGTCTTGCTGGTCTGTCATAATATAATAGGGACAGTAGATCTAGCTGGTCTGTCATAATATAATAGAGACAGTAGATCTAACTGGTCTGTCATAATATATTAGAAACGGTAGATCTAGCTGGTCTGTCATTATGTTTTAGAAACAGTAGATCTAGCTGGTCTGTCATAATATAATAGATACAGTTGATCTATCTGGTCTGTCATAATATAATAGAGTCAGTAGATCTAGCTGGTCTGTCATAATATAATAGAGACAGTAGATCTAGCTGGTCTGTCATACTATAATAGAGACAGATCTAGCTGGTATGTCATAATATAATAGAGACAGTAGATCTAGCTGGTCTGTCATAATATAACAGAGACAGTAGATCTAGCTGGTCTGTCATAATGTATTAGAAACAGTTGATCTATCTGGTCTGTCATAATTTAGTAGAGACAGTAGATCTAGCTGGTCTGTCATAATATAATAGATACAGTAGATCTAGCTGGTCTGTCATAATATAGTAGAGACAGTAGATCTTGCTGGTCTGTCATAATATAATAGGTACAGTAGATCTAGCTGGTCTGTCATAATATAATAGAGACAGTATATCTAGCTGGTCTGTCATAATATAATAGAGACAGTAGATCTAGCTGGTCTGTCATAATATAATAGAGACAGTAGATCTAGCTGGTCTGTCATAATATAATAGAGACAGTAGATCTAGCTGGTCTGTCACGAGTCCGACCGAGGGTGTTTCCTTTTCCCGGGCGGGTGGCGCTCGGCGGTCGTCGTCACCGGCCTATTAGCTGCCACTGATTGTTTTTTCCTCCCCCTCCTTGTATGTTTAGTGGTAGCACCTGTGTAGGGTTAATTAGTTTGTCTTTATTAGACAGCCGGCCCGCCTGGTTGTTGTGCGGGATTATTTCATTGTAACCTTCGGCTCTGTTGTGTTTTGTATGTTACTTTTGTGAGCACCCTGTGGTGTGTTAAGCGCGATTAAAAAGACGCACAGCATTGAAATTCTGTTTCCTGCAGTTGACTCCACACCCACGACACCCGGAGCATTACAGAATCCCGCACCTATCAAATTGAATGGAGTCAGCAGGAGCAGCAGCCAACCCTCTCCCATCGATGGAGGAACGGGTTCTCCACCACACCACCGTCCTCCATCGGATCGGAACCGCGATGGATCAAGTGATGGAGAGAATGGACCGATGGGAGAGGAGTGGTCTCCTCTCTCCACCTTCGGCACCCACGGTTCCGGACTCTCCATCTCCCGACTCCAGCACCCTCCGTCTGACGCTACCGAAGGCTTATGATGGAGCTGCGGCGGGTTGCCAGGGGTTTCTGCTTCAGCTGGAGCTATACCTGGCCACCATCAGACCCACTCCCTCAGGAGCAGAGAGGGTGAGTGTCCTCATCTCCTGCCTCACGGGTCGTGCTCTGGAGTGGGCGAACGCAGTCTGGAATGGCCCAGACTCAGCGCGGGAGCACTACCCAGAGTTTTCCCGCCGCTTCCGTGCCGTGTTTGATCACCCTCTAGACGGCCGAGCGGTGGGAGAACGACTATTTCATCTCAGGCAGGAGAGGAGGAGCGCCCAGGATTACGCGCTGGAGTTCCGGACCTTGGCAGCCGGATCTGGGTGGAACGACAGGGCCCTCATGGACCACTACAGGTGTAGTCTCCGAGAGGACGTCCGCCGGGAGTTAGCGTGTCGGGACACCACTCTGTCACTGGATCAGCTGATTGACATGTCCATTCGACTGGATAATCTGCTGGCTGCCCGCGGGCGTTCAGAGAGGGTCCTGTGCATTCCACCACCCAGCCCCTCCGCTCCCATTCCGATGGAGTTGGGAGGGGCTGCGCCGAGGGGTACCGGAGGAGGAGGCCTTCCCTGCACCAACTGTGGTCGGAGAGGACACACGTCTGATCGGTGCTGGGGGTCCGTCTGGGAGTAGAGATGGCAGGCGGAACGCTTCTCGGTCACCCCAGGTGAGTCAGCATCAAACTCACCCAGAACCCCTTGTTGGCCACATGTTTGTCTTAACTTTTTTCCTTTACTTTTTCCCTCTTCCCAGCATAGGGCGCTAGTCGATTCAGGCGCAGCTGGGAACTTTATGGATCGCGGACTCGCCCTTAAGTTAGGGGTTCCGCTGGTGCCGATAGATTCTCCCTTCCCCGTGCACTCCCTAGATAGCCGGCCATTAGGGTCAGGGATGGTCAGGGAGACCACGGTCCCACTGGACATGGTGACGCAGGGGAATCATAGGGAGCGTATCAGTTTCTTTATTATTGATTCGCCTGCGTTTCCAGTGGTGCTGGGGACTCCCTGGTTGGCCCGGCACAATCCTAAAATTTCGTGGAGACAGGGGTTCTCCAGGGGTGGTCAGAGGAGTGTTCTGGAAGGTGTTTGGGAGTTTCCATCGGTGCCACGTCGGTGGAGAGTCCAGACCAGGGTTCCACGGTGTGCATTCCCCCCGAGTATGCCGATTTGGCAATCGCTTTCAGTAAAGTGAAAGCGACTAAATTACCACCTTATCGACCGGGAAGGGATTGTACGATAGATCTCCAGGTAGACGCTGCGCTTCCCAAGAGTCACGTGTACCCGCTGTCCCAGGAGGAGACGTTGGCAATGGAGACATATGTCACGGAGTCGCTGGGACAGGGGTACATTCGGCCCTCCATTTCACCCGTCTCCTCGAGTTTCTTTTTGTGAGGAAAAAGGAGGGAGGTTTGCGTCCGTGTATCGATTATAGAGGTCTAAACGCCATCACAGTGGGGTATAGTTACCCTCTACCTCTCATCGCTACGGCGGTGGAATCGTTCCACGGAGCGCAGTTCTTCACAAAACTGGATCTCAGGAGCGCGTATAGTCTGGTGCGTATTCGGAAGGGAGACGAGTGGAAAACCGCATTTAGTACTACATCAGGCCACTATGAGTACCTCGTCATGCCGTATGGGTTAAAAAATGCTCCAGCCGTTTTCCAATCCTTTGTAGACGAGATTCTCAGGGACCTGTGCGGGCAGGGAGTGGTTGTTTATATCGATGACATTCTGATCTACTCGGCTACTCACACCGCGCATGTGTCTCTGGTGCGCAAAGTGCTTGGTAGACTGCTGGAGCATGACCTATACGTCAAGGCTGAGAAATGCGTGTTCTCTAAACGAGCCGTCTCTTTTCTGGGATATCGCATTTCCACCTCGGGGGTAGTGATGGAGGGTGACCGCATTAGTGCCGTGCGTAATTGGCCGACTCCGACCACGGTAAAGGAGGTGCAGCGGTTTTTGGGTTTTGCCAACTACTACCGGAGGTTTATCCGGGGTTTTGGCCAGGTAGCGGCTCCCATTACCTCACTGCTGAAGGGTGGCCCGGTGCGTTTGCAGTGGTCAGCCGAGGCGGACGGAGCATTCAACAGGTTGAAGGCGCTGTTCACTGAGGCGCCCGTGTTGGCGCATCCGGACCCCTCTCTAGCATTCATAGTGGAGGTGGACGCGTCCGAGGCTGGGGTGGGTGCCGTGCTATCACAGCGCTCGGGTACGCCACCAAAACTCTGCCCCTGCGCTTTCTTCTCAAGGAAGCTCAGCCCAGCGGAGCGTAACTATGATGTGGGGACCGGGAGTTGCTAGCGGTGGTTAAGGCACTGAAGGTGTGGAGACACTGGCTTGAGGGGGCTAAGCACCCCTTTCTCATCTGGACCGACCACCAGAATCTGGAGTATATTCGGGCAGCTAGGAGACTTAACCCACGTCAGGCAAGGTGGGCCATCTTCTTCACCCGGTTCCGGTTTACTTTGTCTTATAGACCGGGCTCCCAGAACGTAAAGGCTGACGCACTGTCCCGCCTTTACGACACGGAGGATGGGTCCACCGAACCAACTCCCATCCTTCCCGCCTCAAAGTTGGTAGCCCCAGTGGTATGGGAGGTGGACTCGGACATCGAGCGGGCGTTACGGGCTGAACCCGCGCCTCCTCAGTGTCCAGCGGGGCGAAGGTACGTGCCGCTTGGTGTTCGGGACAAACTGATTCGGTGGGCTCACGTCCTACCCTCCTCGGGTCACCCTGGGGTGACGAGGACAGTGGGGAGCCTTCGGGGGAGGTATTGGTGGCCTACGTTGGCTAAAGACGTTAAGGGTTATGTCTCCTCCTGTTCAGTGTGCGCTCAGAGTAAGGCTCCTAGGCACCTTCCTAGAGGGAAGCTACAACCCCTCCCCGTTCCACAGCGGCCATGGTCACATCTGTCCATAGATTTCCTGACCGATCTTCCGCCGTCTCAGGGGAACACCACGGTTCTAGTGATTGTGGATCGGTTCTCTAAGTCCTGCCGTCTCCTCCCGTTGCCCGGTATCCCTACAGCCCTACAGACTGCGGAGGCGTTATTCACCCATGTCTTTCGGCACTACGGGGTGCCGGAGGACATCGTTTCTGATCGGGGCCCCCAATTCACGTCTCGGGTATGGAGAGCGTTCATGGAACGCTTGGGGGTCTCCGTCAGCCTGACCTCCGGTTATCACCCCGAGAGTAATGGGCAGGTGGAGAGAGTGAACCAGGAGGTGGGCAGGTTTCTGCGGTCGTATTGCCAGGATCGGCCAGGGGAGTGGGCACGATACATTCCCTGGGCTGAAATGGCTCAGAACTCACTACGCCACTCCTCTACTAACGTGTCCCCTTTTCAGTGTGTGTTGGGGTACCAGCCGGTCCTGGCACCATGGCATCCGAGCCAGACCGAGGCTCCTGCGGTGGAGGAATGGGTACAGCGCTCCAAGGAGACCTGGAGGGCCGTCCAGGACTCTCTACGACAAGCGAGTGGACGGCAGAAGAGGAGTGCTGACCGCCACCGCAGTGAGGCCCCGTGTTTGTACCGGGGACAGGGTCTGGCTCTCGACCCGAAACCTACCTCTCCGCTTGCCCTGCCGGAAGCTGGGTCCGCAGTGTGTAGGGCCCTTTAAAGTCCTGAGGAGAATAAACGAGGTGTGTTATCGATTACAACTCCCTTCCTATTATCGTATTAACCCCTCGTTTCATGTGTCTCTCCTCAGGCCGGTGGTGGCTGGTCCCCTGCAGGACAGTGAGGTACCGGAGGTCCCTCCCCCTCTGGACATCGAGGGGACCCCGGCGTACAGGATCCGGGCCATTCTGGACTCAAGGCGCCGGGTGAGGGGCCTGCAGTACCTCGTGGACTGGGAGGGGTACGGTCCGGAGGAGAGGTGCTGGGTACCGGTGAGAGACATCTTGGATCCCTCCATGTTGAAGGATTTCCATCGCCTCCATCCGGATCGCCCTGCACCTCGTCCTCCGGGCGACCTCGAGGCCGGTGTCGGCGCGCTGCGGGAGCCGCGCGTCAGGGGGGGTACTGTCACGAGTCCGACCGAGGGTGTTTCCTTTTCCCGGGCGGGTGGCGCTCGGCGGTCGTCGTCACCGGCCTATTAGCTGCCACTGATTGTTTTTTCCTCCCCCTCCTTGTATGTTTAGTGGTAGCACCTGTGTAGGGTTAATTAGTTTGTCTTTATTAGACAGCCGGCCCGCCTGGTTGTTGTGCGGGATTATTTCATTGTAACCTTCGGCTCTGTTGTGTTTTGTATGTTACTTTTGTGAGCACCCTGTGGTGTGTTAAGCGCGATTAAAAAGACGCACAGCATTGAAATTCTGTTTCCTGCAGTTGACTCCACACCCACGAAGGGACATTAGGTCTTGCTGGTCTGTCATAATATAGTAGAGACAGTAGATCTAGCTGGTCTGTCATAATGTATTAGAAACAGTAGATCTAGCTGGTCTGTCATAATATAATAGAGTCAGTAGATCTAGCTGGTCTGTCATAATATAATAGATACAGTTGATCTAGCTGGTCTGTCACAATATAATAGAGTCAGTAGATCTAGCTGGTCTGTCATAATATAGTAGATACAGTAGATCTAGCTGGTCTGTCATAATATAATAGATACAGTAGATCTAGCTGGTCTGTCATAATATAATAGAGACAGTAGATCTAGCAGGTCTGTCTTAATATAATAGGGACATTAGGTCTTGCTGGTCTGTCATAATATAATAGGGACAGTAGATCTAGCTGGTCTGTCATAATAAAATAGAGACAGTAGATCTAGCTGGTCTTTCATAATATATTAGAAACGGTAGATCTAGCTGGTCTGTCATAATGTTTTAGAAACAGTAGATCTAGCTGCTCTGTCATAATATAATAGATACAGTTGATCTATCTGGTCTGTCATAATATAATAGAGTCAGTAGATCTAGCTGGTCTGTCATAATATAATAGAGACAGTAGATCTAGCTGGTCTGTCATACTATAATAGAGACAGATCTAGCTGGTATGTCATAATATAATAGAGACAGTAGATCTAGCTGGTCTGTCATAATATAACAGAGACAGTAGATCTAGCTGGTCTGTCATAATGTATTAGAAACAGTTGATCTATCTGGTCTGTCATAATTTAGTAGAGAGAGTAGATCTAGCTGGTCTGTCATAATATAATAGATACAGTAGATCTAGCTGGTCTGTCATAATATAGTAGAGACAGTAGATCTTGCTGGTCTGTCATAATATAATAGGTACAGTAGATCTAGCTGGTCTGTCATACTATAATAGAGACAGATCTAGCTGGTATGTCATAATATAATAGATACAGTAGATCTAGCTGGTCTGTCATAATATAACAGAGACAGTAGATCTAGCTGGTCTGTCATAATATAACAGAGACAGTAGATCTAGCTGGTCTGTCATAATGTTTTAGAAACAGTAGATCTAGCTGGTCTGTCATAATATAATAAATACAGTTGATCTATCTGGTCTGTCATAATATAATAAATACAGTTGATCTAGCTGGTCTGTCATAATATAACAGAGACAGTAGATCTAGCTGGTCTGTCATAATATAGTAGAGACAGTAGATCTAGCTGGTCTGTCATAATTTATTAGAAACAGTAGATCTAGCTGGTCTGTCATAATATAATAGATACAGTAGATCTAGCTGGTCTGTCATAATATAATAGAGACAGTAGATCTAGCAGGTCTGTCTTAATATAATAGGGACATTAGGTCTTGCTGGTCTGTCATAATATAATAGGGACAGTAGATCTAGCTGGTCTGTCATAATATAATAGGGGCATTAGGTCTTGCTGGTCTGTCATAATATAATAGGGACAGTAGATCTAGCTGGTCTGTCATAATATATTAGAAACGGTAGATCTAGCTGGTCTGTCATAATGTTTTAGAAACAGTAGATCTAGCTGGTCTGTCATAATATAATAGATACAGTTGATCTATCTGGTCTGTCATAATATAATAGAGTCAGTAGATCTAGCTGGTCTGTCATAATATAATAGAGACAGTAGATCTAGCTGGTCTGTCATACTATAATAGAGACAGATCTAGCTGGTATGTCATAATATAAAAGAGACAGTAGATCTAGCTGGTCTGTCATAATATAACAGAGACAGTAGATCTAGCTGGTCTGTCATAATGTATTAGAAACAGTTGATCTATCTGGTCTGTCATAATATATTAGAAACGGTAGATCTAGCTGGTCTGTCATAATGTTTTAGAAACAGTAGATCTAGCTGGTCTGTCATAATATAATAGATACAGTTGATCTATCTTGTCTGTCATAATATAATAGAGTCAGTAGATCTAGCTGGTCTGTCATAATATAATAGAGACAGTAGATCTAGCTGGTCTGTCATACTATAATAGAGACAGATCTAGCTGGTATGTCATAATATAAAAGAGACAGTAGATCTAGCTGGTCTGTCATAATATAACAGAGACAGTAGATCTAGCTGGTCTGTCATAATGTATTAGAAACAGTTGATCTATCTGGTCTGTCATAATATAATAGATACAGTAGATCTAGCTGGTCTGTCATAATATAATAGAGTCAGTAGATCTAGCTGATCTGTCATAATATAATAGAGACAGTAGATTTAGCTGGTCTGTCATAATATAGTAGATACAGTAGATCTAGCTGGTCTATCATAATATAATAGGGACAGTAGATCTAGCTGGTCTATCATAATATAACAGAGACAGTAGATCTAGCTGGTCTGTCATAATGTTTTAGAAACAGTAGATCTAGCTGGTCTGTCATAATATAATAGATACAGTTGATCTATCTGGTCTGTCATAATATAATAGAGTCAGTAGATCTAGCTGGTCTGTCATAATATAATAAATACAGTTGATCTATCTGGTCTGTCATAATATAATAGAGTCAGTAGATCTAGCTGGTCTGTCATAATATAATAGATACAGTTGATCTAGCTGGTCTGTCACAATATAATAGAGTCAGTAGATCTAGCTGGTCTGTCATAATATAGTAGATACAGTAGATCTAGCTGGTCTGTTATAATATAATAGATACAGTAGATCTAGCTGGTCTGTCATAATATAATAGGGACATTAGGTCTTGCTGGTCTGTCATAATATAGTAGAGACAGTAGATCTAGCTGGTCTGTCATAATGTATTAGAAACAGTAGATCTAGCTGTTCTGTCATAATATAATAGATACAGTTGATCTATCTGGTCTGTCATAATATAATAGAGTCAGTAGATCTAGCTGGTCTGTCATAATATAATAAATACAGTTGATCTATCTGGTCTGTCATAATATAATAGAGTCAGTAGATCTAGCTGGTCTGTCATAATATAATAGATACAGTAGATCTAGCTGGTCTGTCATACTATAATAGAGACAGATCTAGCTGGTCTGTCATAATATAATAGAGACAGTAGATTTAGCTGGTCTGTCATAATATAGTAGATACAGTAGATCTAGCTGGTCTGTCATAATATAGTAGAGACAGTAGATCTAGCTGGTCTGCCATAATATAGCAGAGTCAGTAGATCTAGCTGGTCTGTCATAATATAATAGATACAGTAGATCTAGCTGGTCTGTCATAATATAATAGAGACAGTAGATTTAGCTGGTCTGTCATAATATAGACGATACAGTAGATCTAGCTGGTCTGTCATAATATAATAGGGACATTAGGTCTTGCTGGTCTGTCATAATATAATAGGGACAGTAGATCTAGCTGGTATGTCATAATATAATAGAGACAGTAGATCTAGCTGGTCTGTCATAATATAACAGAGACAGTAGATCTAGCTGGTCTGTCATAATGTATTAGAAACAGTTGATCTATCTGGTCTGTCATAATTTAGTAGAGACAGTAGATCTAGCTGGTCTGTCATAATGTTTTAGGTACAGTAGATCTAGCTGGTCTGTCATACTATAATAGAGACAGATCTAGCTGGTATGTCATAATATAATAGATACAGTAGATCTAGCTGGTCTGTCATAATATAACAGAGACAGTAGATCTAGCTGGTCTGTCATAATATAACAGAGACAGTAGATCTAGCTGGTCTGTCATAATGTTTTAGAAACAGTAGATCTAGCTGGTCTGTCATAATATAATAGATACAGTAGATCTAGCTGGTCTGTCATAATATAATAGATACAGTAGATCTAGCTGGTCTGTCATAATATAATAGAGGCAGTAGATCTAGCAGGTCTGTCTTAATATAATAGGGACATTAGGTCTTGCTGGTCTGTCATAATATAATAGGGACAGTAGATCTATCTGGTCTGTCATAATGTTTTAGAAACAGTAGATCTAGCTGGTCTGTCATAATATAATAAATACAGTTGATCTATCTGGTCTGTCATAATATAATAAATACAGTTGATCTAGCTGGTCTGTCATAATATAACAGAGACAGTAGATCTAGCTGGTCTGTCATAATATAGTAGAGACAGTAGATCTAGCTGGTCTGTCATAATGTATTAGAAACAGTAGATCTAGCTGGTCTGTCATAATATAATAGATACAGTAGATCTAGCTGGTCTGTCATAATATAATAGGGACATTAGGTCTTCCTGGTCTGTCATAATATAGTAGAGACAGTAGATCTAGCTGGTCTGTCATAATGTATTAGAAACAGTAGATCTAGCTGGTCTGTCATAATATAATAGGGACATTAGGTCTTGCTGGTCTGTCATAATATAATAGAGACAGTAGATTTAGCTGGTCTGTCATAATATAGTCGATACAGTAGATCTAGCTGGTCTGTCATAAGATAATAGGGACATTAGGTCTTGCTGGTCTGTCATAATATAATAGGGACAGTAGATCTAGCTGGTCTGTCATAATATAATAGAGACAGTAGATCTGGCTGGTCTGTCATAATATATTAGAAACGGTAGATCTAGCTGGTCTGTCATTATGTTTTAGAAACAGTAGATCTAGCTGGTCTGTCATAATATAATAGATACAGTTGATCTATCTGGTCTGTCATAATATAATAGAGTCAGTAGATCTAGCTGGTCTGTCATAATATAATAAATACAGTTGATCTATCTGGTCTGTCATAATATAATAGAGTCAGTAGATCTAGCTGGTCTGTCATAATATAATAGATACAGTAGATCTAGCTGGTCTGTCATACTATAATAGAGACAGATCTAGCTGGTCTGTCATAATATAATAGAGACAGTAGATTTAGCTGGTCTGTCATAATATAGTAGATACAGTAGATCTAGCTGGTCTGTCATAATATAGTAGAGACAGTAGATCTAGCTGGTCTGTCATAATATAGCAGAGTCAGTAGATCTAGCTGGTCTGTCATAATATAATAGATACAGTAGATCTAGCTGGTCTGTCATAATATAATAGAGACAGTAGATTTAGCTGGTCTGTCATAATATAGACGATACAGTAGATCTAGCTGGTCTGTCATAATATAATAGGGACATTAGGTCTTGCTGGTCTGTCATAATATAATAGGGACAGTAGATCTAGCTGGTATGTCATAATATAATAGAGACAGTAGATCTAGCTGGTCTGTCATAATATAACAGAGACAGTAGATCTAGCTGGTCTGTCATAATGTATTAGAAACAGTTGATCTATCTGGTCTGTCATAATTTAGTAGAGACAGTAGATCTAGCTGGTCTGTCATAATGTTTTAGGTACAGTAGATCTAGCTGGTCTGTCATACTATAATAGAGACAGATCTAGCTGGTATGTCATAATATAATAGATACAGTAGATCTAGCTGGTCTGTCATAATATAACAGAGACAGTAGATCTAGCTGGTCTGTCATAATATAACAGAGACAGTAGATCTAGCTGGTCTGTCATAATGTTTTAGAAACAGTAGATCTAGCTGGTCTGTCATAATATAATAGATACAGTAGATCTAGCTGGTCTGTCATAATATAATAGATACAGTAGATCTAGCTGGTCTGTCATAATATAATAGAGGCAGTAGATCTAGCAGGTCTGTCTTAATATAATAGGGACATTAGGTCTTGCTGGTCTGTCATAATATAATAGGGACAGTAGATCTATCTGGTCTGTCATAATGTTTTAGAAACAGTAGATCTAGCTGGTCTGTCATAATATAATAAATACAGTTGATCTATCTGGTCTGTCATAATATAATAAATACAGTAGATCTAGCTGGTCTGTCATAATATAGTAGAGACAGTAGATCTAGCTGGTCTGTCATAATGTATTAGAAACAGTAGATCTAGCTGGTCTGTCATAATATAATAGATACAGTAGATCTAGCTGGTCTGTCATAATATAATAGGGACATTAGGTCTTGCTGGTCTGTCATAATATAGTAGAGACAGTAGATCTAGCTGGTCTGTCATAATGTATTAGAAACAGTAGATCTAGCTGGTCTGTCATAATATAATAGGGACATTAGGTCTTGCTGGTCTGTCATAATATAATAGAGACAGTAGATTTAGCTGGTCTGTCATAATATAGTCGATACAGTAGATCTAGCTGGTCTGTCATAAGATAATAGGGACATTAGGTCTTGCTGGTCTGTCATAATATAATAGGGACAGTAGATCTAGCTGGTCTGTCATAATATAATAGAGACAGTAGATCTGGCTGGTCTGTCATAATATATTAGAAACGGTAGATCTAGCTGGTCTGTCATTATGTTTTAGAAACAGTAGATCTAGCTGGTCTGTCATAATATAATAGATACAGTTGATCTATCTGGTCTGTCATAATATAATAGAGTCAGTAGATCTAGCTGGTCTGTCATAATATAATAAATACAGTTGATCTATCTGGTCTGTCATAATATAATAGAGTCAGTAGATCTAGCTGGTCTGTCATAATATAATAGATACAGTAGATCTAGCTGGTCTGTCATACTATAATAGAGACAGATCTAGCTGGTCTGTCATAATATAATAGAGACAGTAGATTTAGCTGGTCTGTCATAATATAGTAGATACAGTAGATCTAGCTGGTCTGTCATAATATAGTAGAGACAGTAGATCTAGCTGGTCTGTCATAATATAGCAGAGTCAGTAGATCTAGCTGGTCTGTCATAATATAATAGATACAGTAGATCTAGCTGGTCTGTCATAATATAATAGAGACAGTAGATTTAGCTGGTCTGTCATAATATAGACGATACAGTAGATCTAGCTGGTCTGTCATAATATAATAGGGACATTAGGTCTTGCTGGTCTGTCATAATATAATAGGGACAGTAGATCTAGCTGGTATGTCATAATATAATAGAGACAGTAGATCTAGCTGGTCTGTCATAATATAACAGAGACAGTAGATCTAGCTGGTCTGTCATAATGTATTAGAAACAGTTGATCTATCTGGTCTGTCATAATTTAGTAGAGACAGTAGATCTAGCTGGTCTGTCATAATGTTTTAGGTACAGTAGATCTAGCTGGTCTGTCATACTATAATAGAGACAGATCTAGCTGGTATGTCATAATATAATAGATACAGTAGATCTAGCTGGTCTGTCATAATATAACAGAGACAGTAGATCTAGCTGGTCTGTCATAATATAACAGAGACAGTAGATCTAGCTGGTCTGTCATAATGTTTTAGAAACAGTAGATCTAGCTGGTCTGTCATAATATAATAGATACAGTAGATCTAGCTGGTCTGTCATAATATAATAGATACAGTAGATCTAGCTGGTCTGTCATAATATAATAGAGGCAGTAGATCTAGCAGGTCTGTCTTAATATAATAGGGACATTAGGTCTTGCTGGTCTGTCATAATATAATAGGGACAGTAGATCTATCTGGTCTGTCATAATGTTTTAGAAACAGTAGATCTAGCTGGTCTGTCATAATATAATAAATACAGTTGATCTATCTGGTCTGTCATAATATAATAAATACAGTTGATCTAGCTGGTCTGTCATAATATAACAGAGACAGTAGATCTAGCTGGTCTGTCATAATATAGTAGAGACAGTAGATCTAGCTGGTCTGTCATAATGTATTAGAAACAGTAGATCTAGCTGGTCTGTCATAATATAATAGATACAGTAGATCTAGCTGGTCTGTCATAATATAATAGGGACATTAGGTCTTCCTGGTCTGTCATAATATAGTAGAGACAGTAGATCTAGCTGGTCTGTCATAATGTATTAGAAACAGTAGATCTAGCTGGTCTGTCATAATATAATAGGGACATTAGGTCTTGCTGGTCTGTCATAATATAATAGAGACAGTAGATTTAGCTGGTCTGTCATAATATAGTCGATACAGTAGATCTAGCTGGTCTGTCATAAGATAATAGGGACATTAGGTCTTGCTGGTCTGTCATAATATAATAGGGACAGTAGATCTAGCTGGTCTGTCATAATATAATAGAGACAGTAGATCTGGCTGGTCTGTCATAATATATTAGAAACGGTAGATCTAGCTGGTCTGTCATTATGTTTTAGAAACAGTAGATCTAGCTGGTCTGTCATAATATAATAGATACAGTTGATCTATCTGGTCTGTCATAATATAATAGAGTCAGTAGATCTAGCTGGTCTGTCATAATATAATAGAGACAGTAGATCTAGCTGGTCTGTCATACTATAATAGAGACAGATCTAGCTGGTATGTCATAATATAATAGAGACAGTAGATCTAGCTGGTCTGTCATACCCTAATAGAGACAGATCTAGCTGGTATGTCATAATATAATAGATACAGTAGATCTAGCTGGTCTGTCATAATATAACAGAGACAGTAGATCTAGCTGGTCTGTCATAATATAATAGAGACAGTAGATCTAGCTGGTCTGTCATACTATAATAGAGACAGATCTAGCTGGTATGTCATAATATAAAAGAGACAGTAGATCTAGCTGGTCTGTCATAATATAACAGAGACAGTAGATCTAGCTGGTCTGTCATAATGTATTAGAAACAGTTGATCTATCTGGTCTGTCATAATATAATAGATACAGTAGATCTAGCTGGTCTGTCATAATATAATAGAGTCAGTAGATCTAGCTGATCTGTCATAATATAATAGAGACAGTAGATTTAGCTGGTCTGTCATAATATAGTAGATACAGTAGATCTAGCTGGTCTATCATAATATAATAGGGACAGTAGATCTAGCTGGTCTATCATAATATAACAGAGACAGTAGATCTAGCTGGTCTGTCATAATGTTTTAGAAACAGTAGATCTAGCTGGTCTGTCATAATATAATAGATACAGTTGATCTATCTGGTCTGTCATAATATAATAGAGTCAGTAGATCTAGCTGGTCTGTCATAATATAATAAATACAGTTGATCTATCTGGTCTGTCATAATATAATAGAGTCAGTAGATCTAGCTGGTCTGTCATAATAAATAGATACAGTTGATCTAGCTGTCTGTCATAATATAGTAGAGACAGTAGATCTAGCTGGTCTGTCATAATATAGTAGATACAGTAGATCTAGCTGGTCTGTTATAATATAATAGATACAGTAGATCTAGCTGGTCTGTCATAATATAATAGGGACATTAGGTCTTGCTGGTCTGTCATAATATAGTAGAGACAGTAGATCTAGCCGGTCTGTCATAATGTATTAGAAACAGTAGATCTAGCTGGTCTGTCATAATATAATAGATACAGTTGATCTATCTGGTCTGTCATAATATAATAGAGTCAGTAGATCTAGCTGGTCTGTCATAATATAATAAATACAGTTGATCTATCTGGTCTGTCATAATATAATAGAGTCAGTAGATCTAGCTGGTCTGTCATAATATAATAGATACAGTAGATCTAGCTGGTCTGTCATACTATAATAGAGACAGATCTAGCTGGTCTGTCATAATATAATAGAGACAGTAGATTTAGCTGGTCTGTCATAATATAGTAGATACAGTAGATCTAGCTGGTCTGTCATAATATAGTAGAGACAGTAGATCTAGCTGGTCTGTCATACTATAATAGAGACAGATCTAGCTGGTCTGTCATAATATAATAGAGTCAGTAGATCTAGCTGGTCTGTCATAATATAATAGAGACAGTAGATCTAGCTGGTCTGTCATAATATAATAGAGACAGTAGATCTAGCTGGTCTGTCATAATATAATAGGGACATTAGGTCTTGCTGGTCTGTCATAATATAATAGGGACAGTAGATCTAGCTGGTATGTCATAATATAATAGAGACAGTAGATCTAGCTGGTCTGTCATAATATAACAGAGACAGTAGATCTAGCTGGTCTGTCATAATGTATTAGAAACAGTTGATCTATCTGGTCTGTCATAATTTAGTAGAGACAGTAGATCTAGCTGGTCTGTCATAATGTTTTAGGTACAGTAGATCTAGCTGGTCTGTCATACTATAATAGAGACAGATCTAGCTGGTATGTCATAATATAATAGATACAGTAGATCTAGCTGGTCTGTCATAATATAACAGAGACAGTAGATCTAGCTGGTCTGTCATAATATAACAGAGAAAGTAGATCTAGCTGGTCTGTCATAATGTTTTAGAAACAGTAGATCTAGCTGGTCTGTCATAATATAATAGATACAGTAGATCTAGCTGGTCTGTCATAATATAATAGATACAGTAGATCTAGCTGGTCTGTCATAATATAATAGAGGCAGTAGATCTAGCAGGTCTGTCTTAATATAATAGGGACATTAGGTCTTGCTGGTCTGTCATAATATAATAGGGACAGTAGATCTATCTGGTCTGTCATAATGTTTTAGAAACAGTAGATCTAGCTGGTCTGTCATAATATAATAAATACAGTTGATCTATCTGGTCTGTCATAATATAATAAATACAGTTGATCTAGCTGGTCTGTCATAATATAACAGAGACAGTAGATCTAGCTGGTCTGTCATAATATAGTAGAGACAGTAGATCTAGCTGGTCTGTCATAATGTATTAGAAACAGTAGATCTAGCTGGTCTGTCATAATATAATAGATACAGTAGATCTAGCTGGTCTGTCATAATATAATAGGGACATTAGGTCTTCCTGGTCTGTCATAATATAGTAGAGACAGTAGATCTAGCTGGTCTGTCATAATGTATTAGAAACAGTAGATCTAGCTGGTCTGTCATAATATAATAGGGACATTAGGTCTTGCTGGTCTGTCATAATATAATAGAGACAGTAGATTTAGCTGGTCTGTCATAATATAGTCGATACAGTAGATCTAGCTGGTCTGTCATAAGATAATAGGGACATTAGGTCTTGCTGGTCTGTCATAATATAATAGGGACAGTAGATCTAGCTGGTCTGTCATAATATAATAGAGACAGTAGATCTGGCTGGTCTGTCATAATATATTAGAAACGGTAGATCTAGCTGGTCTGTCATTATGTTTTAGAAACAGTAGATCTAGCTGGTCTGTCATAATATAATAGATACAGTTGATCTATCTGGTCTGTCATAATATAATAGAGTCAGTAGATCTAGCTGGTCTGTCATAATATAATAGAGACAGTAGATCTAGCTGGTCTGTCATACTATAATAGAGACAGATCTAGCTGGTATGTCATAATATAATAGAGACAGTAGATCTAGCTGGTCTGTCATACCCTAATAGAGACAGATCTAGCTGGTATGTCATAATATAATAGATACAGTAGATCTAGCTGGTCTGTCATAATATAACAGAGACAGTAGATCTAGCTGGTCTGTCATAATATAACAGAGACAGTAGATCTAGCTGGTCTGTCATAATGTTTTAGAAACAGTAGATCTAGCTGGTCTGTCATAATATAATAGATACAGTTGATCTATCTGGTCTGTCATAATATAATAGAGTCAGTAGATCTAGCTGGTCTGTCATAATATAATAGAGTCAGTAGATCTAGCTGGTCTGTCATAATATAATAGAGTCAGTAGATCTAGCTGGTCTGTCATAATATAATAGATACAGTTGATCTAGCTGGTCTGTCACAATATAATAGAGTCAGTAGATCTAGCTGGTCTGTCATAATATAGTAGATACAGTAGATCTAGCTGGTCTGTTATAATATAATAGATACAGTAGATCTAGCTGGTCTGTCATAATATAATAGGGACATTAGGTCTTGCTGGTCTGTCATAATATAGTAGAGACAGTAGATCTAGCTGGTCTGTCATAATGTATTAGAAACAGTAGATCTAGCTGGTCTGTCATAATATAATAGATACAGTTGATCTATCTGGTCTGTCATAATATAATAGAGTCAGTAGATCTAGCTGGTCTGTCATAATATAATAAATACAGTTGATCTATCTGGTCTGTCATAATATAATAGAGTCAGTAGATCGAGCTGGTCTGTCATAATATAATAGATACAGTAGATCTAGCTGGTCTGTCATACTATAATAGAGACAGATCTAGCTGGTCTGTCATAATATAATAGAGACAGTAGATCTAGCTGGTCTGTCATAATATAATAGAGACAGTAGATCTAGCTGGTCTGTCATAATATAATAGAGACAGTAGATTTAGCTGGTCTGTCATAATATAGTAGATACAGTAGATCTAGCTGGTCTGTCATAATATAGTAGAGACAGTAGATCTAGCTGGTCTGTCAAAATGTAGAAGAGACAGTAGATCTAGCTGGTCTGTCATAATATAGCAGAGTCAGTAGATCTAGCTGGTCTGTCATAATATAATAGATACAGTAGATCTAGCTGGTCTGTCATAATATAATAGAGACAGTAGATTTAGCTGGTCTGTCATAATATAGACGATACAGTAGATCTAGCTGGTCTGTCATAATATAATAGGGACATTAGGTCTTGCTGGTCTGTCATAATATAATAGGGACAGTAGATCTAGCTGGTATGTCATAATATAATAGAGACAGTAGATCTAGCTGGTCTGTCATAATATAACAGAGACAGTAGATCTAGCTGGTCTGTCATAATGTATTAGAAACAGTTGATCTATCTGGTCTGTCATAATTTAGTAGAGACAGTAGATCTAGCTGGTCTGTCATAATATAGTAGAGACAGTAGATCTTGCTGGTCTGTCATAATATAATAGGTACAGTAGATCTAGCTGGTCTGTCATACTATAATAGAGACAGATCTAGCTCGTATGTCATAATATAATAGATACAGTAGATCTAGCTGGTCTGTCATAATATAACAGAGACAGTAGATCTAGCTGGTCTGTCATAATATAACAGAGACAGTAGATCTAGCTGGTCTGTCATAATGTTTTAGGTACAGTAGATCTAGCTGGTCTGTCATACTATAATAGAGACAGATCTAGCTGGTATGTCATAATATAATAGATACAGTAGATCTAGCTGGTCTGTCATAATATAACAGAGACAGTAGATCTAGCTGGTCTGTCATAATATAACAGAGACAGTAGATCTAGCTGGTCTGTCATAATGTTTTAGAAACAGTAGATCTAGCTGGTCTGTCATAATATAATAGATACAGTAGATCTAGCTGGTCTGTCATAATATAATAGATACAGTAGATCTAGCTGGTCTGTCATAATATAATAGAGACAGTAGATCTAGCAGGTCTGTCTTAATATAATAGATACAGTAGATCTAGCTGGTCTGTCATAATATAATAGAGACAGTAGATCTAGCAGGTCTGTCTTAATATAATAGGGACATTAGGTCTTGCTGGTCTGTCATAATATAACAGAGACAGTAGATCTAGCTGGTCTGTCATAATATAGTAGAGACAGTAGATCTAGCTGGTCTGTCATAATGTATTAGAAACAGTAGATCTAGCTGGTCTGTCATAATATAATAGATACAGTAGATCTAGCTGGTCTGTCATAATATAATAGGGACATTAGGTCTTCCTGGTCTGTCATAATATAGTAGAGACAGTAGATCTAGCTGGTCTGTCATAATGTATTAGAAACAGTAGATCTAGCTGGTCTGTCATATTATAATAGGGACATTAGGTCTTGCTGGTCTGTCATAATATAATAGAGACAGTAGATTTAGCTGGTCTGTCATAATATAGTCGATACAGTAGATCTAGCTGGTCTGTCATAATATAATAGGGACATTAGGTCTTGCTGGTCTGTCATAATATAATAGGGACAGTAGATCTAGCTGGTCTGTCATAATATAATAGAGACAGTAGATCTAGCTGGTCTGTCATAATATAATAAATACAGTTGATCTATCTGGTCTGTCATAATATAATAAATACAGTAGATCTAGATGGTCTGTCATAATATAATAGAGACAGTAGATCTAGCTGGTCTGTCATAATATAATAGAGACAGTAGATTTAGCTGGTCTGTCATAATATAGACGATACAGTAGATCTAGCTGGTCTGTCATAATATAATAGGGACATTAGGTCTTGCTGGTCTGTCATAATATAATAGGGACAGTAGATCTAGCTGGTATGTCATAATATAATAGAGACAGTAGATCTAGCTGGTCTGTCATAATATAACAGAGACAGTAGATCTAGCTGGTCTGTCATAATGTATTAGAAACAGTTGATCTATCTGGTCTGTCATAATTTAGTAGAGACAGTAGATCTAGCTGGTCTGTCATAATATAATAGATACAGTAGATCTAGCTGGTCTGTCATAATATAGTAGAGACAGTAGATCTTGCTGGTCTGTCATAATATAATAGGTACAGTAGATCTAGCTGGTCTGTCATACTATAATAGAGACATATCTAGCTGGTATGTCATAATATAATAGATACAGTAGATCTAGCTGGTCTGTCATAATATAACAGAGACAGTAGATCTAGCTGGTCTGTCATAATATAACAGAGACAGTAGATCTAGCTGGTCTGTCATAATGTTTTAGGTACAGTAGATCTAGCTGGTCTGTCATACTATAATAGAGACAGATCTAGCTGGTATGTCATAATATAATAGATACAGTAGATCTAGCTGGTCTGTCATAATATAACAGAGACAGTAGATCTAGCTGGTCTGTCATAATATAACAGAGACAGTAGATCTAGCTGGTCTGTCATAATGTTTTAGAAACAGTAGATCTAGCTTGTCTGTCATAATATAATAGATACAGTAGATCTAGCTGGTCTGTCATAATATAGTCGATACAGTAGATCTAGCTGGTCTGTCATAATATAATAGGGACATTAGGTCTTGCTGGTCTGTCATAATATAACAGAGACAGTAGATCTAGCTGGTCTGTCATAATGTTTTAGAAACAGTAGATCTAGCTGGTCTGTCATAATATAATAAATACAGTTGATCTATCTGGTCTGTCATAATATAATAAATACAGTAGATCTAGCTGGTCTGTCATAATATAGCAGAGACAGTAGATCTAGCTGGTCTGTCATAATATAGTAGAGACAGTAGATCTAGCTGGTCTTTCATAATATAATAGATAAAGTAGATCTAGCTGGTCTGTCATAATATAATAGAAACAGTAGATCTAGCTGGTCTGTCATAATATAATAGATACAGTAGATCTAGCAGGTCTGTCATAATATAATAGGGACATTAGGTCTTGCTGGTCTGTCATAATATAATAGAGACAGTAGATCTATCTGGTCTGTCATAATGTTTTAGAAACAGTAGATCTAGCTGGTCTGTCATAATATAATAAATACAGTTGATCTATCTGGTCTGTCATAATATAATAAATACAGTTGATCTAGCTGGTCTGTCATAATATAACAGAGACAGTAGATCTAGCTGGTCTGTCATAATATAGTAGAGACAGTAGATCTAGCTGGTCTGTCATAATGTATTAGAAACAGTAGATCTAGCTGGTCTGTCATAATATAATAGATACAGTAGATCTAGCTGGTCTGTCATAATATAATAGGGACATTAGTTCTTGCTGGTCTGTCATAATATAATAGAGACAGTAGATTTAGCTGGTCTGTCATAATATAGTCGATACAGTAGATCTAGCTGGTCTGTCATAATATAATAGGGACATTAGGTCTTGCTGGTCTGTCATAATATAATAGGGACAGTAGATCTAGCTGGTCTGTCATAATATAATAGAGACAGTAGATCTAGCTGGTCTGTCATAATATATTAGAAACGGTAGATCTAGCTGGTCTGTCATTATGTTTTAGAAACAGTAGATCTAGCTGGCCTGTCATAATATAATAGATACAGTTGATCTATCTGGTCTGTCATAATATAATACAGTCAGTACATCTAGCTGGTCTGTCATAATATAATAGAGACAGTAGATCTAGCTGGTCTGTCATACTATAATAGAGACAGATCTAGCTGGCATGTCATAATATAATAGAGACAGTAGATCTAGCTGGTCTGTCATAACATAACAGAGACAGTAGATCTAGCTGGTCTGTCATAATTTATTAGAAACAGTAGATCTAGCTGGTCTGTCATAATATAATAGATACAGTAGATCTAGCTGGTCTGTCATAATATAATAGGGACATTAGGTCTTGCTGGTCTGTCATAATATAGTAGATACAGTAGATCTAGCTGGTCTGTCATAATATAATAGATACAGTAGATCTAGCTGGTCTGTCATAATATAATAGAGACAGTAGATCTAGCTGGTCTGTCATAATATAATAGAGACAGTAGATTTAGCTGGTCTGTCATAATATAGACGATACAGTAGATCTAGCTGGTCTGTCATAATATAATAGATACAGTAGATCTAGCTGGTCTGTCATAATATAATAGATACAGTAGATCTAGCTGGTCTGTCATAATATAATAGAGACAGTAGATCTAGCAGGTCTGTCTTAATATAATAGGGACATTAGGTCTTGCTGGTCTGTCATAATATAATAGGGACAGTAGATCTATCTGGTCTGTCATAATGTTTTAGAAACAGTAGATCTAGCTGGTCTGTCATAATATAATAAATACAGTTGATCTATCTGGTCTGTCATAATATAATAAATACAGTTGATCTAGCTGGTCTGTCATAATATAACAGAGACAGTAGATCTAGCTGGTCTGTCATAATATAGTAGAGACAGTAGATCTAGCTGGTCTGTCATAATGTATTAGAAACAGTAGATCTAGCTGGTCTGTCATAATATAATAGATACAGTAGATCTAGCTGGTCTGTCATAATATAATAGGGACAGTAGATCTAGCTGGTCTGTCATAATGTATTAGAAACAGTAGATCTAGCTGGTCTGTCATAATATAACAGAGACAGTAGATCTAGCTGGTCTGTCATAATGTTTTAGAAACAGTAGATCTAGCTGGTCTGTCATAATATAATAAATACAGTTGATCTATCTGGTCTGTCATAATATAATAAATACAGTTGATCTAGCTGGTCTGTCAAAATATAATAGAGTCAGTAGATCTAGCTGGTCTGTCATAATATAATAGAGACAGTAGATCTAGCTGGTCTGTCATACTATAATAGAGACAGATCTAGCTGGTATGTCATAATATAATAGAGACAGTAGATCTAGCTGGTCTGTCATAATATAACAGAGACAGTAGATCTAGCTGGTCTGTCATAATGTATTAGAAACAGTTGATCTATCTGGTCTGTCATAATATAATAGAGACAGTAGATTTAGCTGGTCTGTCATAATATAGATAGATACAGTAGATCTAGCTGGTCTGTCATAATATAATAGATACAGTAGATCTAGCTGGTCTGTCATAATATAATAGATACAGTAGATCTAGCTGGTCTGTCATAATATAATAGAGACAGTAGATCTAGCAGGTCTGTCTTAATATAATAGGGACATTAGGTCTTGCTGGTCTGTCATAATATAATAGGGACAGTAGATCTATCTGGTCTGTCATAATGTTTTAGAAACAGTAGATCTAGCTGGTCTGTCATAATATAATAAATACAGTTGATCTATCTGGTCTGTCATAATATAATAAATACAGTTGATCTAGCTGGTCTGTCATAATATAACAGAGACAGTAGATCTAGCTGGTCTGTCATAATATAGTAGAGACAGTAGATCTAGCTGGTCTGTCATAATGTATTAGAAACAGTAGATCTAGCTGGTCTGTCATAATATAATAGATACAGTAGATCTAGCTGGTCTGTCATAATATAATAGGGACAGTAGATCTAGCTGGTCTGTCATAATGTATTAGAAACAGTAGATCTAGCTGGTCTGTCATAATATAACAGAGACAGTAGATCTAGCTGGTCTGTCATAATGTTTTAGAAACAGTAGATCTAGCTGGTCTGTCATAATATAATAAATACAGTTGATCTATCTGGTCTGTCATAATATAATAAATACAGTTGATCTAGCTGGTCTGTCAAAATATAATAGAGTCAGTAGATCTAGCTGGTCTGTCATAATATAATAGAGACAGTAGATCTAGCTGGTCTGTCATACTATAATAGAGACAGATCTAGCTGGTATGTCATAATATAATAGAGACAGTAGATCTAGCTGGTCTGTCATAATATAACAGGACAGTAGATCTAGCTGGTCTGTCATAATGTATTAGAAACAGTTGATCTATCTGGTCTGTCATAATTTAGTAGAGACAGTAGATCTAGCTGGTCTGTCATAATATAATAGATAAAGTAGATCTAGCTGGTCTGTCATAATATAGTAGAGACAGTAGATCTTGCTGGTCTGTCATAATATAATAGGTACAGTAGATCTAGCTGGTCTGTCATACTATAATAGAGACAGATCTAGCTGGTATGTCATAATATAATAGATACAGTAGATCTAGCTGGTCTGTCATAATATAACAGAGACAGTAGATCTAGCTGGTCTGTCATAATATAACAGAGACAGTAGATCTAGCTGGTCTGTCATAATGTTTTAGAAACAGTAGATCTAGCTGGTCTGTCATAATATAATAAATACAGTTGATCTATCTGGTCTGTCATAATATAATAAATACAGTTGATCTAGCTGGTCTGTCATAATATAACAGAGACAGTAGATCTAGCTGGTCTGTCATAATATAGTAGAGACAGTAGATCTAGCTGGTCTGTCATAATGTATTAGAAACAGTAGATCTAGCTGGTCTGTCATAATATAATAGATACAGTAGATCTAGCTGGTCTGTCATAATATAATAGGGACATTAGGTCTTGCTGGTCTGTCATAATATAATAGAGTCAGTAGATCTAGCTGGTCTGTCATAATATAGTAGAGACAGTAGATCTTGCTGGTCTGTCATAATATAATAGGTACAGTAGATCTAGCTGGTCTGTCATACTATAATAGAGACAGATCTAGCTGGTATGTCATAATATAATAGAGACAGTAGATCTAGCTGGTCTGTCATAATATAACAGAGACAGTAGATCTAGCTGGTCTGTCATAATATAACAGAGACAGTAGATCTAACTGGTCTGTCATAATGTTTTAGAAACAGTAGATCTAGCTGGTCTGTCATAATATAATAAATACAGTTGATCTATCTGGTCTGTCATAAGATAATAAATACAGTTGATCTAGCTGGTCTGTCATAATATAACAGAGACAGTAGATCTAGCTGGTCTGTCATAATATAGTAGAGACAGTAGATCTAGCTGGTCTGTCATAATGTATTAGAAACAGTAGATCTAGCTGGTCTGTCATAATATAATAGATACAGTAGATCTAGCTGGTCTGTCATAATATAATAGGGACATTAGGTCTTGCTGGTCTGTCATACTATAGTAGAGACAGTAGATCTAGCTGGTCTGTCATACTGTATTAGAAACAGTAGATCTAGTTGGTCTGTCATAATATAATAGAGTCAGTAGATCTAGCTGGTCTGTCATAATATAATAGATACAGTTGATCTAGCTGGTCTGTCACATTATAATAGAGTCAGTAGATCTAGCTGGTCTGTCATAATATAGTAGATACAGTAGATCTAGCTGGTCTGTCATAATATAATAGATACAGTAGATCTAGCTGGTCTGTCATAATATAACAGAGACAGTAGATCTAGCTGGTCTGTCATAATATAACAGAGACAGTAGATCTAGCTGGTCTGTCATAATGTTTTAGAAACAGTAGATCTAGCTGGTCTGTCATAATATAATAAATACAGTTGATCTATCTGGTCTGTCATAATATAATAAATACAGTTGATCTAGCTGGTCTGTCAAAATATAATAGAGTCAGTAGATCTAGCTGGTCTGTCATAATATAATAGAGACAGTAGATCTAGCTGGTCTGTCATACTATAATAGAGACAGATCTAGCTGGTATGTCATAATATAATAGAGACAGTAGATCTAGCTGGTCTGTCATAATATAACAGAGACAGTAGATCTAGCTGGTCTGTCATAATGTATTAGAAACAGTTGATCTATCTGGTCTGTCATAATTTAGTAGAGACAGTAGATCTAGCTGGTCTGTCATAATATAATAGATACAGTAGATCTAGCTGGTCTGTCATAATATAGTAGAGACAGTAGATCTTGCTGGTCTGTCATAATATAATAGGTACAGTAGATCTAGCTGGTCTGTCATACTATAATAGAGACAGATCTAGCTGGTCTGTCATAATGTTTTAGAAAAAGTAGATCTAGCTGGTCTGTCATAATATAATAAATACAGTTGATCTATCTGGTCTGTCATAATATAAAAATACAGTTGATCTAGCTGGTCTGTCATAATATAACAGAGACAGTAGATCTAGCTGGTCTGTCATAATATAGTAGAGACAGTAGATCTAGCTGGTCTGTCATAATGTATTAGAAACAGTAGATCTAGCTGGTCTGTCATAATATAATAGATACAGTAGATCTAGCTGGTCTGTCATAATATAATAGGGACAGTAGGTCTTGCTGGTCTGTCATAATATAATAGAGTCAGTAGATCTAGCTGGTCTGTCATAATATAGTAGAGACAGTAGATCTTGCTGGTCTGTCATAATATAATAGGTACAGTAGATCTAGCTGGTCTGTCATACTATAATAGAGACAGATCTAGCTGGTATGTCATAATATAATAGAGACAGTAGATCTAGCTGGTCTGTCATAATATAACAGAGACAGTAGATCTAGCTGGTCTGTCATAATATAACAGAGACAGTAGATCTAGCTGGTCTGTCATAATGTTTTAGAAACAGTAGATCTAGCTGGTCTGTCATAATATAATAAATACAGTTGATCTATCTGGTCTGTCATAAGATAATAAATACAGTTGATCTAGCTGGTCTGTCATAATATAACAGAGACAGTAGATCTAGCTGGTCTGTCATAATATAGTAGAGACAGTAGATCTAGCTGGTCTGTCATAATGTATTAGAAACAGTAGATCTAGCTGGTCTGTCATAATATAATAGATACAGTAGATCTAGCTGGTCTGTCATAATATAATAGGGACATTAGGTCTTGCTGGTCTGTCATACTATAGTAGAGACAGTAGATCTAGCTGGTCTGTCATACTGTATTAGAAACAGTAGATCTAGTTGGTCTGTCATAATATAATAGAGTCAGTAGATCTAGCTGGTCTGTCATAATATAATAGATACAGTTGATCTAGCTGGTCTGTCACATTATAATAGAGTCAGTAGATCTAGCTGGTCTGTCATAATATAGTAGATACAGTAGATCTAGCTGGTCTGTCATAATATAATAGATACAGTAGATCTAGCTGGTCTGTCATAATATAACAGAGACAGTAGATTTAGATGGTCTGTCATAATATAGTAGATACAGTAGATCTAGCTGGTCTGTCATAATATAGACAGGGACAGTGATCGATCTGGTCTGTCTTAATATAATAGAGTCAGTAGATCTAGCTGGTCTGTCATAATATAGTAGAGACAGTAGATCTTGCTGGTCTGTCATAATATAATAGGTACAGTAGATCTAGCTGGTCTGTCATACTATAATAGAGACAGATCTAGCTGGTATGTCATAATATAATAGAGACAGTAGATCTAGCTGGTCTGTCATAATATAACAGAGACAGTAGATCTAGCTGGTCTGTCATAATGTTTTAGAAACAGTAGATCTAGCTGGTCTGTCATAATATAATAAATACAGTTGATCTATCTGGTCTGTCATAAGATAATAAATACAGTTGATCTAGCTGGTCTGTCATAATATAATAGAGACAGTAGATCTAGCTGGTCTGTCATAATATAATAGATACAGTAGATCTAGCTGGTCTGTCATAATATAATAGGGACATTAGGTCTTCCTGGTCTGTCATAATATAGTAGAGACAGTAGATCTAGCTGGTCTGTCATAATGTTTTAGAAACAGTAGATCTAGCTGGTCTGTCATAATATAATAGATACAGTTGATCTATCTGGTCTGTCATAATATAATAGAGTCAGTAGATCTAGCTGGTCTGTCATAATATAATAGATACAGTTGATCTATCTGGTCTGTCATAATATAATAGAGTCAGTAGATCTAGCTGGTCTGTCATAATATAATAGATACAGTTGATCTAGCTGGTCTGTCACAATATAATAGAGTCAGTAGATCTAGCTGGTCTGTCATAATATAGTAGATACAGTAGATCTAGCTGGTCTGTTATAATATAATAGATACAGTAGATCTAGCTGGTCTGTCATAATATAATAGGGACATTAGGTCTTGCTGGTCTGTCATAATATAGTAGAGACAGTAGATCTAGCTGGTCTGTCATAATGTATTAGAAACAGTAGATCTAGCTGGTCTGTCATAATATAATAGATACAGTTGATCTATCTGGTCTGTCATAATATAATAGAGTCAGTAGATCTAGCTGGTCTGTCATAATATAATAAATACAGTTGATCTATCTGGTCTGTCATAATATAATAGAGTCAGTAGATCTAGCTGGTCTGTCATAATATAATAGATACAGTAGATCTAGCTGGTCTGTCATACTATAATAGAGACAGATCTAGCTGGTCTGTCATAATATAATAGAGACAGTAGATTTAGCTGGTCTGTCATAATATAGTAGATACAGTAGATCTAGCTGGTCTGTCATAATATAGTAGAGACAGTAGATCTAGCTGGTCTGTCATAATATAGCAGAGTCAGTAGATCTAGCTGGTCTGTCATAATATAATAGATACAGTAGATCTAGCTGGTCTGTCATAATATAATAGAGACAGTAGATTTAGCTGGTCTGTCATAATATAGACGATACAGTAGATCTAGCTGGTCTGTCATAATATAATAGGGACATTAGGTCTTGCTGGTCTGTCATAATATAATAGGGACAGTAGATCTAGCTGGTATGTCATAATATAATAGAGACAGTAGATCTAGCTGGTCTGTCATAATATAACAGAGACAGTAGATCTAGCTGGTCTGTCATAATGTATTAGAAACAGTTGATCTATCTGGTCTGTCATAATTTAGTAGAGACAGTAGATCTAGCTGGTCTGTCATAATATAATAGATACAGTAGATCTAGCTGGTCTGTCATAATATAGTAGAGACAGTAGATCTTGCTGGTCTGTCATAATATAATAGGTACAGTAGATCTAGCTGGTCTGTCATACTATAATAGAGACAGATCTAGCTGGTATGTCATAATATAATAGATACAGTAGATCTAGCTGGTCTGTCATAATATAATAGAGACAGTAGATCTAGCTGGTCTGTCATAATATAACAGAGACAGTAGATCTAGCTGGTCTGTCATAATGTTTTAGGTACAGTAGATCTAGCTGGTCTGTCATACTATAATAGAGACAGATCTAGCTGGTATGTCATAATATAATAGATACAGTAGATCTAGCTGGTCTGTCATAATATAACAGAGACAGTAGATCTAGCTGGTCTGTCATAATATAACAGAGACAGTAGATCTAGCTGGTCTGTCATAATGTTTTAGAAACAATAGATCTAGCTGGTCTGTCATAATATAATAGATACAGTAGATCTAGCTGGTCTGTCATAATATAATAGATACAGTAGATCTAGCTGGTCTGTCATAATATAATAGAGGCAGTAGATCTAGCAGGTCTGTCTTAATATAATAGGGACATTAGGTCTTGCTGGTCTGTCATAATATAATAGGGACAGTAGATCTATCTGGTCTGTCATAATGTTTTAGAAACAGTAGATCTAGCTGGTCTGTCATAATATAATAAATACAGTTGATCTAGCTGGTCTGTCATAATATAACAGAGACAGTAGATCTAGCTGGTCTGTCATAATATAGTAGAGACAGTAGATCTAGCTGGTCTGTCATAATGTATTAGAAACAGTAGATCTAGCTGGTCTGTCATAATATAATAGATACAGTAGATCTAGCTGGTCTGTCATAATATAATAGGGACATTAGGTCTTCCTGGTCTGTCATAATATAGTAGAGACAGTAGATCTAGCTGGTCTGTCATAATGTATTAGAAACAGTAGATCTAGCTGGTCTGTCATAATATAATAGAGACATTAGGTCTTGCTGGTCTGTCATAATATAATAGAGACAGTAGATTTAGCTGGTCTGTCATAATATAGTAGAAACAGTAGATCTAGCTGGTCTGTCATAATATAATAGGGACATTAGGTCTTGCTGGTCTGTCATAATATAATAGAGACAGTAGATTTAGCTGGTCTGTCATAATATAATAGAGACAGTAGATCTGGCTGGTCTGTCATAATATATTAGAAACGGTAGACCTAGCTGGTCTGTCATTATGTTTTAGAAACAGTAGATCTAGCTGGTCTGTCATAATATAATAGATACAGTTGATCTATCTGGTCTGTCATAATATAATAGAGTCAGTAGATCTAGCTGGTCTGTCATAATATAATAGAGACAGTAGATCTAGCTGGTCTGTCATACTATAATGGAGACAGATCTAGCTGGTATGTCATAATATAATAGAGACAGTAGATCTAGCTGGTCTGTCATACCTAATAGAGACAGATCTAGCTGGTATGTCATAATATAATAGATACAGTAGATCTAGCTGGTCTGTCATAATATAACAGAGACAGTAGATCTAGCTGGTCTGTCATAATATAACAGAGACAGTAGATCTAGCTGGTCTGTCATAATGTTTTAGAAACAGTAGATCTAGCTGGTCTGTCATTATATAATAGATACAGTTGATCTATCTGGTCTGTCATAATATAATAGAGTCAGTAGATCTAGCTGGTCTGTCATAATATAATAAATACAGTTGATCTATCTGGTCTGTCATAATATAATAGAGTCAGTAGATCTAGCTGGTCTGTCATAATATAATAGATACAGTTGATCTAGCTGGTCTGTCACAATATAATAGAGTCAGTAGATCTAGCTGGTCTGTCATAATATAGTAGATACAGTAGATCTAGCTGGTCTGTTATAATATAATAGATACAGTAGATCTAGCTGGTCTGTCATAATATAATAGGGACATTAGGTCTTGCTGGTCTGTCATAATATAGTAGAGACAGTAGATCTAGCTGGTCTGTCATAATGTATTAGAAACAGTAGATCTAGCTGGTCTGTCATAATATAATAGATACAGTTGATCTATCTGGTCTGTCATAATATAATAGAGTCAGTAGATCTAGCTGGTCTGTCATAATATAATAAATACAGTTGATCTATCTGGTCTGTCATAATATAATAGAGTCAGTAGATCGAGCTGGTCTGTCATAATATAATAGATACAGTAGATCTAGCTGGTCTGTCATACTATAATAGAGACAGATCTAGCTGGTCTGTCATAATATAATAGAGACAGTAGATCTAGCTGGTCTGTCATAATATAATAGAGACAGTAGATCTAGCTGGTCTGTCATAATATAATAGAGACAGTAGATTTAGCTGGTCTGTCATAATATAGTAGATACAGTAGATCTAGCTGGTCTGTCATAATATAGTAGAGACAGTAGATCTAGCTGGTCTGTCATAATGTAGAAGAGACAGTAGACCTAGCTGGTCTGTCATAATATAGCAGAGTCAGTAGATCTAGCTGGTCTGTCATAATATAATAGAGACAGTAGATCTAGCTGGTCTGTCATAATATAATAGAGACAGTAGATTTAGCTGGTCTGTCATAATATAATAGGGACATTAGGTCTTGCTGGTCTGTCATAATATAATAGGGACAGTAGATCTAGCTGGTATGTCATAATATAATAGAGACAGTAGATCTAGCTGGTCTGTCATAATATAACAGAGACAGTAGATCTAGCTGGTCTGTCATAATGTATTAGAAACAGTTGATCTATCTGGTCTGTCATAATTTAGTAGAGACAGTAGATCTAGCTGGTCTGTCATAATATAGTAGAGACAGTAGATCTTGCTGGTCTGTCATAATATAATAGGTACAGTAGATCTAGCTGGTCTGTCATACTATAATAGAGACAGATCTAGCTCGTATGTCATAATATAATAGATACAGTAGATCTAGCTGGTCTGTCATAATATAACAGAGACAGTAGATCTAGCTGGTCTGTCATAATATAACAGAGACAGTAGATCTAGCTGGTCTGTCATAATGTTTTAGGTACAGTAGATCTAGCTGGTCTGTCATACTATAATAGAGACAGATCTAGCTGGTGTCATAATATAATAGATACAGTAGATCTAGCTGGTCTGTCATAATATAACAGAGACAGTAGATCTAGCTGGTCTGTCATAATATAACAGAGACAGTAGATCTAGCTGGTCTGTCATAATGTTTTAGAAACAGTAGATCTAGCTGGTCTGTCATAATATAATAGATACAGTAGATCTAGCTGGTCTGTCATAATATAATAGATACAGTAGATCTAGCTGGTCTGTCATAATATAATAGAGACAGTAGATCTAGCAGGTCTGTCTTAATATAATAGATACAGTAGATCTAGCTGGTCTGTCATAATATAATAGAGACAGTAGATCTAGCAGGTCTGTCTTAATATAATAGGGACATTAGGTCTTGCTGGTCTGTCATAATATAACAGAGACAGTAGATCTAGCTGGTCTGTCATAATATAGTAGAGACAGTAGATCTAGCTGGTCTGTCATAATGTATTAGAAACAGTAGATCTAGCTGGTCTGTCATAATATAATAGATACAGTAGATCTAGCTGGTCTGTCATAATATAATAGGGACATTAGGTCTTCCTGGTCTGTCATAATATAGTAGAGACAGTAGATCTAGCTGGTCTGTCATAATGTATTAGAAACAGTAGATCTAGCTGGTCTGTCATATTATAATAGGGACATTAGGTCTTGCTGGTCTGTCATAATATAATAGAGACAGTAGATTTAGCTGGTCTGTCATAATATAGTCGATACAGTAGATCTAGCTGGTCTGTCATAATATAATAGGGACATTAGGTCTTGCTGGTCTGTCATAATATAATAGGGACAGTAGATCTAGCTGGTCTGTCATAATATAATAGAGACAGTAGATCTAGCTGGTCTGTCATAATATAATAAATACAGTTGATCTATCTGGTCTGTCATAATATAATAAATACAGTAGATCTAGCTGGTCTGTCATAATATAATAGAGACAGTAGATCTAGCTGGTCTGTCATAATATAATAGATAATAGATACAGTAGATCTAGCTGGTCTGTCATAATATAGTAGAGACAGTAGATCTTGCTGGTCTGTCATAATATAATAGGTACAGTAGATCTAGCTGGTCTGTCATACTATAATAGAGACAGATCTAGCTGGTATGTCATAATATAATAGATACAGTAGATCTAGCTGGTCTGTCATAATATAACAGAGACAGTAGATCTAGCTGGTCTGTCATAATATAACAGAGACAGTAGATCTAGCTGGTCTGTCATAATATAATAGGTACAGTAGATCTAGCTGGTCTGTCATACTATAATAGAGACATATCTAGCTGGTATGTCATAATATAATAGAGACAGTAGATCTAGCTGGTCTGTCATAATATAACAGAGACAGTAGATCTAGCTGGTCTGTCATAATGTAATAGAGTCAGTAGATCTAGCTGGTCTGTCATAATGTATTAGAAACAGTAGATCTAGCTGGTCTGTCATAATATAATAGATACAGTAGATCTAGCTGGTCTGTCATAATATAATAGGGACATTAGGTCTTGCTGGTCTGTCATAATATAGTAGAGACAGTAGATCTAGCTGGTCTGTCATAATGTATTAGAAACAGTAGATCTAGCTGGTCTGTCATATTATAATAGGGACATTAGGTCTTGCTGGTCTGTCATAATATAATAGAGACAGTAGATTTAGCTGGTCTGTCATAATATAGTCGATACAGTAGATCTAGCTGGTCTGTCATAATATAATAGGGACATTAGGTCTTGCTGGTCTGTCATAATATAATAGGGACAGTAGATCTAGCTGGTCTGTCATAATATAATAGAGACAGTAGATCTAGCTGGTCTGTCATAATATAATAAATACAGTTGATCTATCTGGTCTGTCATAATATAATAAATACAGTAGATCTAGCTGGTCTGTCATAATATAATAGAGACAGTAGATCTAGCTGGTCTGTCATAATATAATAGATAATAGATACAGTAGATCTAGCTGGTCTGTCATAATATAGTAGAGACAGTAGATCTTGCTGGTCTGTCATAATATAATAGGTACAGTAGATCTAGCTGGTCTGTCATACTATAATAGAGACAGATCTAGCTGGTATGTCATAATATAATAGATACAGTAGATCTAGCTGGTCTGTCATAATATAACAGAGACAGTAGATCTAGCTGGTCTGTCATAATATAACAGAGACAGTAGATCTAGCTGGTCTGTCATAATGTTTTAGGTACAGTAGATCTAGCTGGTCTGTCATACTATAATAGAGACAGATCTAGCTGGTATGTCATAATATAATAGATACAGTAGATCTAGCTGGTCTGTCATAATATAACAGAGACAGTAGATCTAGCTGGTCTGTCATAATATAACAGAGACAGTAGATCTAGCTGGTCTGTCATAATGTTTTAGAAACAGTAGATCTAGCTGGTCTGTCATAATATAATAGATACAGTAGATCTAGCTGGTCTGTCATAATATAATAGATACAGTAGATCTAGCTGGTCTGTCATAATATAATAGAGGCAGTAGATCTAGCAGGTCTGTCTTAATATAATAGGGACATTAGGTCTTGCTGGTCTGTCATAATATAATAGGGACAGTAGATCTATCTGGTCTGTCATAATGTTTTAGAAACAGTAGATCTAGCTGGTCTGTCATAATATAATAAATACAGTTGATCTAGCTGGTCTGTCATAATATAACAGAGACAGTAGATCTAGCTGGTCTGTCATAATATAGTAGAGACAGTAGATCTAGCTGGTCTGTCATAATGTATTAGAAACAGTAGATCTAGCTGGTCTGTCATAATATAATAGATACAGTAGATCTAGCTGGTCTGTCATAATATAATAGGGACATTAGGTCTTCCTGGTCTGTCATAATATAGTAGAGACAGTAGATCTAGCTGGTCTGTCATAATGTATTAGAAACAGTAGATCTAGCTGGTCTGTCATAATACAATAGGGACATTAGGTCTTGCTGGTCTGTCATAATATAATAGAGACAGTAGATTTAGCTGGTCTGTCATAATATAGTCGATACAGTAGATCTAGCTGGTCTGTCATAAGATAATAGGGACATTAGGTCTTGCTGGTCTGTCATAATATAATAGGGACAGTAGATCTAGCTGGTCTGTCATAATATAATAGAGACAGTATATCTGGCTGGTCTGTCATAATATATTAGAAACGGTAGATCTAGCTGGTCTGTCATTATGTTTTAGAAACAGTAGATCTAGCTGGTCTGTCATAATATAAAAGATACAGTTGATCTATCTGGTCTGTCATAATATAATAGAGTCAGTAGATCTAGCTGGTCTGTCATAATATAATAGAGACAGTAGATCTAGCTGGTCTGTCATACTATAATAGAGACAGATCTAGCTGGTATGTCATAATATAATAGAGACAGTAGATCTAGCTGGTCTGTCATACCCTAATAGAGACAGATCTAGCTGGTATGTCATAATATAATAGATACAGTAGATCTAGCTGGTCTGTCATAATATAACAGAGACAGTAGATCTAGCTGGTCTGTCATAATATAACAGAGACAGTAGATCTAGCTGGTCTGTCATAATGTTTTAGAAACAGTAGATCTAGCTGGTCTGTCATAATATAATAGATACAGTTGATCTATCTGGTCTGTCATAATATAATAGAGTCAGTAGATCTAGCTGGTCTGTCATAATATAATAAATACAGTTGATCTATCTGGTCTGTCATAATATAATAGAGTCAGTAGATCTAGCTGGTCTGTCATAATATAATAGATACAGTTGATCTAGCTGGTCTGTCACAATATAATAGAGTCAGTAGATCTAGCTGGTCTGTCATAATATAGTAGATACAGTAGATCTAGCTGGTCTGTCATAATATAACAGAGACAGTAGATCTAGCTGGTCTGTCATAATGTTTTAGGTACAGTAGATCTAGCTGGTCTGTCATACTATAATAGAGACAGATCTAGCTGGTATGTCATAATATAATAGAGACAGTAGATCTAGCTGGTCTGTCATAATATAACAGAGACAGTAGATCTAGCTGGTCTGTCATAATATAATAGAGACAGTAGATCTAGCTGGTCTGTCATAATGTATTAGAAACAGTAGATCTAGCTGGTCTGTCATAATATAATAGATACAGTAGATCTAGCTGGTCTGTCATAATATAATAGGGACATTAGGTCTTCCTGGTCTGTCATAATATAGTAGAGACAGTAGATCTAGCTGGTCTGTCATAATGTATTAGAAACAGTAGATCTAGCTGGTCTGTCATATTATAATAGGGACATTAGGTCTTGCTGGTCTGTCATAATATAATAGAGACAGTAGATTTAGCTGGTCTGTCATAATATAGTCGATACAGTAGATCTAGCTGGTCTGTCATAATATAATAGGGACATTAGGTCTTGCTGGTCTGTCATAATATAATAGGGACAGTAGATCTAGCTGGTCTGTCATAATATAATAGAGACAGTAGATCTAGCTGGTCTGTCATAATATAATAAATACAGTTGATCTATCTGGTCTGTCATAATATAATAAATACAGTAGATCTAGCTGGTCTGTCATAATATAATAGAGACAGTAGATCTAGCTGGTCTGTCATAATATAATAGATAATAGATACAGTAGATCTAGCTGGTCTGTCATAATATAGTAGAGACAGTAGATCTTGCTGGTCTGTCATAATATAATAGGTACAGTAGATCTAGCTGGTCTGTCATACTATAATAGAGACAGATCTAGCTGGTATGTCATAATATAATAGATACAGTAGATCTAGCTGGTCTGTCATAATATAACAGAGACAGTAGATCTAGCTGGTCTGTCATAATATAACAGAGACAGTAGATCTAGCTGGTCTGTCATAATGTTTTAGGTACAGTAGATCTAGCTGGTCTGTCATACTATAATAGAGACAGATCTAGCTGGTATGTCATAATATAATAGATACAGTAGATCTAGCTGGTCTGTCATAATATAACAGAGACAGTAGATCTAGCTGGTCTGTCATAATATAACAGAGACAGTAGATCTAGCTGGTCTGTCATAATGTTTTAGAAACAGTAGATCTAGCTGGTCTGTCATAATATAATAGATACAGTAGATCTAGCTGGTCTGTCATAATATAATAGATACAGTAGATCTAGCTGGTCTGTCATAATATAATAGAGGCAGTAGATCTAGCAGGTCTGTCTTAATATAATAGGGACATTAGGTCTTGCTGGTCTGTCATAATATAATAGGGACAGTAGATCTATCTGGTCTGTCATAATGTTTTAGAAACAGTAGATCTAGCTGGTCTGTCATAATATAATAAATACAGTTGATCTAGCTGGTCTGTCATAATATAACAGAGACAGTAGATCTAGCTGGTCTGTCATAATATAGTAGAGACAGTAGATCTAGCTGGTCTGTCATAATGTATTAGAAACAGTAGATCTAGCTGGTCTGTCATAATATAATAGATACAGTAGATCTAGCTGGTCTGTCATAATATAATAGGGACATTAGGTCTTCCTGGTCTGTCATAATATAGTAGAGACAGTAGATCTAGCTGGTCTGTCATAATGTATTAGAAACAGTAGATCTAGCTGGTCTGTCATAATACAATAGGGACATTAGGTCTTGCTGGTCTGTCATAATATAATAGAGACAGTAGATTTAGCTGGTCTGTCATAATATAGTCGATACAGTAGATCTAGCTGGTCTGTCATAAGATAATAGGGACATTAGGTCTTGCTGGTCTGTCATAATATAATAGGGACAGTAGATCTAGCTGGTCTGTCATAATATAATAGAGACAGTATATCTGGCTGGTCTGTCATAATATATTAGAAACGGTAGATCTAGCTGGTCTGTCATTATGTTTTAGAAACAGTAGATCTAGCTGGTCTGTCATAATATAAAAGATACAGTTGATCTATCTGGTCTGTCATAATATAATAGAGTCAGTAGATCTAGCTGGTCTGTCATAATATAATAGAGACAGTAGATCTAGCTGGTCTGTCATACTATAATAGAGACAGATCTAGCTGGTATGTCATAATATAATAGAGACAGTAGATCTAGCTGGTCTGTCATACCCTAATAGAGACAGATCTAGCTGGTATGTCATAATATAATAGATACAGTAGATCTAGCTGGTCTGTCATAATATAACAGAGACAGTAGATCTAGCTGGTCTGTCATAATATAACAGAGACAGTAGATCTAGCTGGTCTGTCATAATGTTTTAGAAACAGTAGATCTAGCTGGTCTGTCATAATATAATAGATACAGTTGATCTATCTGGTCTGTCATAATATAATAGAGTCAGTAGATCTAGCTGGTCTGTCATAATATAATAAATACAGTTGATCTATCTGGTCTGTCATAATATAATAGAGTCAGTAGATCTAGCTGGTCTGTCATAATATAATAGATACAGTTGATCTAGCTGGTCTGTCACAATATAATAGAGTCAGTAGATCTAGCTGGTCTGTCATAATATAGTAGATACAGTAGATCTAGCTGGTCTGTTATAATATAATAGATACAGTAGATCTAGCTGGTCTGTCATAATATAATAGGGACATTAGGTCTTGCTGGTCTGTCATAATATAGTAGAGACAGTAGATCTAGCTGGTCTGTCATAATGTATTAGAAACAGTAGATCTAGCTGGTCTGTCATAATATAATAGATACAGTTGATCTATCTGGTCTGTCATAATATAATAGAGTCAGTAGATCTAGCTGGTCTGTCATAATATAATAAATACAGTTGATCTATCTGGTCTGTCATAATATAATAGAGTCAGTAGATCGAGCTGGTCTGTCATAATATAATAGATACAGTAGATCTAGCTGGTCTGTCATACTATAATAGAGACAGATCTAGCTCGTATGTCATAATATAATAGAGACAGTAGATCTAGCTGGTCTGTCATACCCTAATAGAGACAGATCTAGCTGGTATGTCATAATATAATAGATACAGTAGATCTAGCTGGTCTGTCATAATATAATAGAGACAGTAGATCTAGCTGGTCTGTCATACTATAATAGAGACAGATCTAGCTGGTATGTCATAATATAATAGAGACAGTAGATCTAGCTGGTCTGTCATACCCTAATAGAGACAGATCTAGCTGCTGGTATGTCATAATATAATAGATACAGTAGATCTAGCTGGTCTGTCATAATATAACAGAGACAGTAGATCTAGCTGGTCTGTCATAATATAACAGAGACAGTAGATCTAGCTGGTCTGTCATAATGTTTTAGAAACAGTAGATCTAGCTGGTCTGTCATAATATAATAGATACAGTTGATCTATCTGGTCTGTCATAATATAATAGAGTCAGTAGATCTAGCTGGTCTGTCATAATATAATAAATACAGTTGATCTATCTGGTCTGTCATAATATAATAGAGTCAGTAGATCTAGCTGGTCTGTCATAATATAATAGATACAGTTGATCTAGCTGGTCTGTCACAATATAATAGAGTCAGTAGATCTAGCTGGTCTGTCATAATATAGTAGATACAGTAGATCTAGCTGGTCTGTTATAATATAATAGATACAGTAGATCTAGCTGGTCTGTCATAATATAATAGGGACATTAGGTCTTGCTGGTCTGTCATAATATAGTAGAGACAGTAGATCTAGCTGGTCTGTCATAATGTATTAGAAACAGTAGATCTAGCTGGTCTGTCATAATATAATAGATACAGTTGATCTATCTGGTCTGTCATAATATAATAGAGTCAGTAGATCTAGCTGGTCTGTCATAATATAATAAATACAGTTGATCTATCTGGTCTGTCATAATATAATAGAGTCAGTAGATCGAGCTGGTCTGTCATAATATAATAGATACAGTAGATCTAGCTGGTCTGTCATACTATAATAGAGACAGATCTAGCTCGTATGTCATAATATAATAGATACAGTAGATCTAGCTGGTCTGTCATAATATAACAGAGACAGTAGATCTAGCTGGTCTGTCATAATATAACAGAGACAGTAGATCTAGCTGGTCTGTCATAATGTTTTAGGTACAGTAGATCTAGCTGGTCTGTCATACTATAATAGAGACAGATCTAGCTGGTATGTCATAATATAATAGATACAGTAGATCTAGCTGGTCTGTCATAATATAACAGAGACAGTAGATCTAGCTGGTCTGTCATAATATAACAGAGACAGTAGATCTAGCTGGTCTGTCATAATGTTTTAGAAACAGTAGATCTAGCTGGTCTGTCATAATATAATAGATACAGTAGATCTAGCTGGTCTGTCATAATATAATAGATACAGTAGATCTAGCTGGTCTGTCATAATATAATAGACAGTAGACAGTAGATCTAGCAGGTCTGTCTTAATATAATAGATACAGTAGATCTAGCTGGTCTGTCATAATATAATAGAGACAGTAGATCTAGCAGGTCTGTCTTAATATAATAGGGACATTAGGTCTTGCTGGTCTGTCATAATATAACAGAGACAGTAGATCTAGCTGGTCTGTCATAATATAGTAGAGACAGTAGATCTAGCTGGTCTGTCATAATGTATTAGAAACAGTAGATCTAGCTGGTCTGTCATAATATAATAGATACAGTAGATCTAGCTGGTCTGTCATAATATAATAGGGACATTAGGTCTTCCTGGTCTGTCATAATATAGTAGAGACAGTAGATCTAGCTGGTCTGTCATAATGTATTAGAAACAGTAGATCTAGCTGGTCTGTCATATTATAATAGGGACATTAGGTCTTGCTGGTCTGTCATAATATAATAGAGACAGTAGATTTAGCTGGTCTGTCATAATATAGTCGATACAGTAGATCTAGCTGGTCTGTCATAATATAATAGGGACATTAGGTCTTGCTGGTCTGTCATAATATAATAGGGACAGTAGATCTAGCTGGTCTGTCATAATATAATAGAGACAGTAGATCTAGCTGGTCTGTCATAATATAATAAATACAGTTGATCTATCTGGTCTGTCATAATATAATAAATACAGTAGATCTAGCTGGTCTGTCATAATATAATAGAGACAGTAGATCTAGCTGGTCTGTCATAATATAATAGATAATAGATACAGTAGATCTAGCTGGTCTGTCATAATATAGTAGAGACAGTAGATCTTGCTGGTCTGTCATAATATAATAGGTACAGTAGATCTAGCTGGTCTGTCATACTATAATAGAGACAGATCTAGCTGGTATGTCATAATATAATAGATACAGTAGATCTAGCTGGTCTGTCATAATATAACAGAGACAGTAGATCTAGCTGGTCTGTCATAATATAACAGAGACAGTAGATCTAGCTGGTCTGTCATAATGTTTTAGGTACAGTAGATCTAGCTGGTCTGTCATACTATAATAGAGACAGATCTAGCTGGTATGTCATAATATAATAGATACAGTAGATCTAGCTGGTCTGTCATAATATAACAGAGACAGTAGATCTAGCTGGTCTGTCATAATATAACAGAGACAGTAGATCTAGCTGGTCTGTCATAATGTTTTAGAAACAGTAGATCTAGCTGGTCTGTCATAATATAATAGATACAGTAGATCTAGCTGGTCTGTCATAATATAATAGATACAGTAGATCTAGCTGGTCTGTCATAATATAATAGAGGCAGTAGATCTAGCAGGTCTTTCTTAATATAATAGGGACATTAGGTCTTGCTGGTCTGTCATAATATAATAGGGACAGTAGATCTATCTGGTCTGTCATAATGTTTTAGAAACAGTAGATCTAGCTGGTCTGTCATAATATAATAAATACAGTTGATCTAGCTGGTCTTTCATAATATAACAGAGACAGTAGATCTAGCTGGTCTGTCATAATATAGTAGAGACAGTAGATCTAGCTGGTCTGTCATAATGTATTAGAAACAGTAGATCTAGCTGGTCTGTCATAATATAATAGATACAGTAGATCTAGCTGGTCTGTCATAATATAATAGGGACATTAGGTCTTCCTGGTCTGTCATAATATAGTAGAGACAGTAGATCTAGCTGGTCTGTCATAATGTATTAGAAACAGTAGATCTAGCTGGTCTGTCATAATACAATAGGGACATTAGGTCTTGCTGGTCTGTCATAATATAATAGAGACAGTAGATTTAGCTGGTCTGTCATAATATAGTCGATACAGTAGATCTAGCTGGTCTGTCATAAGATAATAGGGACATTAGGTCTTGCTGGTCTGTCATAATATAATAGGGACAGTAGATCTAGCTGGTCTGTCATAATATAATAGAGACAGTAGATCTGGCTGGTCTGTCATAATATATTAGAAACAGTAGATCTAGCTGGTCTGTCATTATGTTTTAGAAACAGTAGATCTAGCTGGTCTGTCATAATATAATAGATACAGTTGATCTATCTGGTCTGTCATAATATAATAGAGTCAGTAGATCTAGCTGGTCTGTCATAATATAATAGAGACAGTAGATCTTGCTGGTCTGTCATACTATAATAGAGACAGATCTAGCTGGTATGTCATAATATAATAGAGACAGTAGATCTAGCTGGTCTGTCATACCCTAATAGAGACAGATCTAGCTGGTATGTCATAATATAATAGATACAGTAGATCTAGCTGGTCTGTCATAATATAACAGAGACAGTAGATCTAGCTGGTCTGTCATAATATAACAGAGACAGTAGATCTAGCTGGTCTGTCATAATGTTTTAGGTACAGTAGATCTAGCTGGTCTGTCATACTATAATAGAGACAGATCTAGCTGGTATGTCATAATATAATAGATACAGTAGATCTAGCTGGTCTGTCATAATATAACAGAGACAGTAGATCTAGCTGGTCTGTCATAATATAACAGAGACAGTAGATCTAGCTGGTCTGTCATAATGTTTTAGAAACAGTAGATCTAGCTGGTCTGTCATAATATAATAGATACAGTAGATCTAGCTGGTCTGTCATAATATAATAGATACAGTAGATCTAGCTGGTCTGTCATAATATAATAGAGGCAGTAGATCTAGCAGGTCTGTCTTAATATAATAGGGACATTAGGTCTTGCTGGTCTGTCATAATATAATAGGGACAGTAGATCTATCTGGTCTGTCATAATGTTTTAGAAACAGTAGATCTAGCTGGTCTGTCATAATATAATAAATACAGTTGATCTAGCTGGTCTTTCATAATATAACAGAGACAGTAGATCTAGCTGGTCTGTCATAATATAGTAGAGACAGTAGATCTAGCTGGTCTGTCATAATGTATTAGAAACAGTAGATCTAGCTGGTCTGTCATAATATAATAGATACAGTAGATCTAGCTGGTCTGTCATAATATAATAGGGACATTAGGTCTTCCTGGTCTGTCATAATATAGTAGAGACAGTAGATCTAGCTGGTCTGTCATAATGTATTAGAAACAGTAGATCTAGCTGGTCTGTCATAATACAATAGGGACATTAGGTCTTGCTGGTCTGTCATAATATAATAGAGACAGTAGATTTAGCTGGTCTGTCATAATATAGTCGATACAGTAGATCTAGCTGGTCTGTCATAAGATAATAGGGACATTAGGTCTTGCTGGTCTGTCATAATATAATAGGGACAGTAGATCTAGCTGGTCTGTCATAATATAATAGAGACAGTAGATCTGGCTGGTCTGTCATAATATATTAGAAACGGTAGATCTAGCTGGTCTGTCATTATGTTTTAGAAACAGTAGATCTAGCTGGTCTGTCATAATATAATAGATACAGTTGATCTATCTGGTCTGTCATAATATAATAGAGTCAGTAGATCTAGCTGGTCTGTCATAATATAATAGAGACAGTAGATCTAGCTGGTCTGTCATACTATAATAGAGACAGATCTAGCTGGTATGTCATAATATAATAGAGACAGTAGATCTAGCTGGTCTGTCATACCTAATAGAGACAGATCTAGCTGGTATGTCATAATATAATAGATACAGTAGATCTAGCTGGTCTGTCATAATATAACAGAGACAGTAGATCTAGCTGGTCTGTCATAATATAACAGAGACAGTAGATCTAGCTGGTCTGTCATAATGTTTTAGAAACAGTAGATCTAGCTGGTCTGTCATAATATAATAGATACAGTTGATCTATCTGGTCTGTCATAATATAATAGAGTCAGTAGATCTAGCTGGTCTGTCATAATATAATAAATACAGTTGATCTATCTGGTCTGTCATAATATAATAGAGTCAGTAGATCTAGCTGGTCTGTCATAATATAATAGATACAGTTGATCTAGCTGGTCTGTCACAATATAATAGAGTCAGTAGATCTAGCTGGTCTGTCATAATATAGTAGATACAGTAGATCTAGCTGGTCTGTTATAATATAATAGATACAGTAGATCTAGCTGGTCTGTCATAATATAATAGGGACATTAGGTCTTGCTGGTCTGTCATAATATAGTAGAGACAGTAGATCTAGCTGGTCTGTCATAATGTATTAGAAACAGTAGATCTAGCTGGTCTGTCATAATATAATAGATACAGTTGATCTATCTGGTCTGTCATAATATAATAGAGTCAGTAGATCTAGCTGGTCTGTCATAATATAATAAATACAGTTGATCTATCTGGTCTGTCATAATATAATAGAGTCAGTAGATCGAGCTGGTCTGTCATAATATAATAGAGACAGATCTAGCTGGTCTGTCATAATATAATAGATACAGTAGATCTAGCTGGTCTTTCATAATATAACAGAGACAGTAGATCTAGCTGGTCTGTCATAATGTTTTAGGTACAGTAGATCTAGCTGGTCTGTCATACTATAATAGAGACAGATCTAGCTGGTATGTCATAATATAATAGATACAGTAGATCTAGCTGGTCTGTCATAATATAACAGAGACAGTAGATCTAGCTGGTCTGTCATGATATAACAGAGACAGTAGATCTAGCTGGTCTGTCATAATGTTTTAGGTACAGTAGATCTAGCTGGTCTGTCATAATATAATAGATACAGTAGATCTAGCTGGTCTGTCATAATATAATAGATACAGTAGATCTAGCTGGTCTGTCATAATATAATAGAGACAGTAGATCTAGCAGGTCTGTCATATTATAATAGAGATAGTAGATCTAGCTGGTCTGTCATAATATAATAGGGACAGTAGATCTAGCTGGTCTGTCATAATGTAATAGAGACAGTAGATCTAGCTGGTCTGTCATAATATAATAAATACAATTGATCTATCTGGTCTGTCATAATATAATAAATACAGTTGATCTAGCTGGTCTGTCATAATATAACATAGACAGTAGATCTAGCTGGTATGTCATAATATAATAGATACAGTAGATCTAGCTGGTATGTCATAATATAGTAGAGACAGGAGATCTTGCTGGTCTGTCATAATATAATAGGTACAGTAGATCTAGCTGGTCTGTCATACTATAATAGAGACAGATCTAGCTGGTATGTCATAATATAATAGATACAGTAGATCTAGCTGGTCTGTCATAATATAACAGAGACAGTAGATCTAGCTGGTCTGTCATAATATAACAGAGACAGTAGATCTAGCTGGTCTGTCATAATGTTTTAGAAACAGTAGATCTAGCTGGTCTGTCATACTATAATAGAGACAGATCTAGCTGGTATGTCATAATATAATAGATACAGTAGATCTAGCTGGTCTGTCATAATATAACAGAGACAGTAGATCTAGCTGGTCTGTCATAATATAACAGAGACAGTAGATCTAGCTGGTCTGTCATAATGTTTTAGAAACAGTAGATCTAGCTGGTCTGTCATAATATAATAGATACAGTAGATCTAGCTGGTCTGTCATAATATAATAGATACAGTAGATCTAGCTGGTCTGTCATAATATAATAGAGGCAGTAGATCTAGCAGGTCTGTCTTAATATAATAGGACATTAGGTCTTGCTGGTCTGTCATAATATAATAGGGACAGTAGATCTATCTGGTCTGTCATAATGTTTTAGAAACAGTAGATCTAGCTGGTCTGTCATAATATAATAAATACAGTTGATCTAGCTGGTCTGTCATAATATAACAGAGACAGTAGATCTAGCTGGTCTGTCATAATATAGTAGAGACAGTAGATCTAGCTGGTCTGTCATAATGTATTAGAAACAGTAGATCTAGCTGGTCTGTCATAATATAATAGATACAGTAGATCTAGCTGGTCTGTCATAATATAATAGGGACATTAGGTCTTCCTGGTCTGTCATAATATAGTAGAGACAGTAGATCTAGCTGGTCTGTCATAATGTATTAGAAACAGTAGATCTAGCTGGTCTGTCATAATATAATAGGGACATTAGGTCTTGCTGGTCTGTCATAATATAATAGAGACAGTAGATTTAGCTGGTCTGTCATAATATAGTCGATACAGTAGATCTAGCTGGTCTGTCATAAGATAATAGGGACATTAGGTCTTGCTGGTCTGTCATAATATAATAGGGACAGTAGATCTAGCTGGTCTGTCATAATATAATAGAGACAGTAGATCTGGCTGGTCTGTCATAATATATTAGAAACGGTAGATCTAGCTGGTCTGTCATTATGTTTTAGAAACAGTAGATCTAGCTGGTCTGTCATAATATAATAGATACAGTTGATCTATCTGGTCTGTCATAATATAATAGAGTCAGTAGATCTAGCTGGTCTGTCATAATATAATAGAGACAGTAGATCTAGCTGGTCTGTCATACTATAATAGAGACAGATCTAGCTGGTATGTCATAATATAATAGAGACAGTAGATCTAGCTGGTCTGTCATACCCTAATAGAGACAGATCTAGCTGGTATGTCATAATATAATAGATACAGTAGATCTAGCTGGTCTGTCATAATATAACAGAGACAGTAGATCTAGCTGGTCTGTCATAATATAACAGAGACAGTAGATCTAGCTGGTCTGTCATAATGTTTTAGAAACAGTAGATCTAGCTGGTCTGTCATAATATAATAGATACAGTTGATCTATCTGGTCTGTCATAATATAATAGAGTCAGTAGATCTAGCTGGTCTGTCATAATATAATAAATACAGTTGATCTATCTGGTCTGTCATAATATAATAGAGTCAGTAGATCTAGCTGGTCTGTCATAATATAATAGATACAGTTGATCTAGCTGGTCTGTCACAATATAATAGAGTCAGTAGATCTAGCTGGTCTGTCATAATATAGTAGATACAGTAGATCTAGCTGGTCTGTTATAATATAATAGATACAGTAGATCTAGCTGGTCTGTCATAATATAATAGGGACATTAGGTCTTGCTGGTCTGTCATAATATAGTAGAGACAGTAGATCTAGCTGGTCTGTCATAATGTATTAGAAACAGTAGATCTAGCTGGTCTGTCATAATATAATAGATACAGTTGATCTATCTGGTCTGTCATAATATAATAGAGTCAGTAGATCTAGCTGGTCTGTCATAATATAATAAATACAGTTGATCTATCTGGTCTGTCATAATATAATAGAGTCAGTAGATCTAGCTGGTCTGTCATAATATAATAGATACAGTAGATCTAGCTGGTCTGTCATACTATAATAGAGACAGATCTAGCTGGTCTGTCATAATATAATAGAGACAGTAGATCTAGCTGGTCTGTCATAATATAATAGAGACAGTAGATCTAGCTGGTCTGTCATAATATAATAGAGACAGTAGATTTAGCTGGTCTGTCATAATATAGTAGATACAGTAGATCTAGCTGGTCTGTCATAATATAGTAGAGACAGTAGATCTAGCTGGTCTGTCATAATGTAGAAGAGACAGTAGATCTAGCTGGTCTGTCATAATATAGCAGAGTCAGTAGATCTAGCTGGTCTGTCATAATATAATAGATACAGTAGATCTAGCTGGTCTGTCATAATATAATAGAGACAGTAGATTTAGCTGGTCTGTCATAATATAGACGATACAGTAGATCTAGCTGGTCTGTCATAATATAATAGGGACATTAGGTCTTGCTGGTCTGTCATAATATAATAGGGACAGTAGATCTAGCTGGTATGTCATAATATAATAGAGACAGTAGATCTAGCTGGTCTGTCATAATATAACAGAGACAGTAGATCTAGCTGGTCTGTCATAATGTATTAGAAACAGTTGATCTATCTGGTCTGTCATAATTTAGTAGAGACAGTAGATCTAGCTGGTCTGTCATAATATAGTAGAGACAGTAGATCTTGCTGGTCTGTCATAATATAATAGGTACAGTAGATCTAGCTGGTCTGTCATACTATAATAGAGACAGATCTAGCTGGTATGTCATAATATAATAGATACAGTAGATCTAGCTGGTCTGTCATAATATAACAGAGACAGTAGATCTAGCTGGTCTGTCATAATATAACAGAGACAGTAGATCTAGCTGGTCTGTCATAATGTTTTAGGTACAGTAGATCTAGCTGGTCTGTCATACTATAATAGAGACAGATCTAGCTGGTATGTCATAATATAATAGATACAGTAGATCTAGCTGGTCTGTCATAATATAACAGAGACAGTAGATCTAGCTGGTCTGTCATAATATAACAGAGACAGTAGATCTAGCTGGTCTGTCATAATGTTTTAGAAACAGTAGATCTAGCTGGTCTGTCATAATATAATAGATACAGTAGATCTAGCTGGTCTGTCATAATATAATAGATACAGTAGATCTAGCTGGTCTGTCATAATATAATAGAGACAGTAGATCTAGCAGGTCTGTCTTAATATAATAGATACAGTAGATCTAGCTGGTCTGTCATAATATAATAGAGACAGTAGATCTAGCAGGTCTGTCTTAATATAATAGGGACATTAGGTCTTGCTGGTCTGTCATAATATAACAGAGACAGTAGATCTAGCTGGTCTGTCATAATATAGTAGAGACAGTAGATCTAGCTGGTCTGTCATAATGTATTAGAAACAGTAGATCTAGCTGGTCTGTCATAATATAATAGATACAGTAGATCTAGCTGGTCTGTCATAATATAATAGGGACATTAGGTCTTCCTGGTCTGTCATAATATAGTAGAGACAGTAGATCTAGCTGGTCTGTCATAATGTATTAGAAACAGTAGATCTAGCTGGTCTGTCATATTATAATAGGGACATTAGGTCTTGCTGGTCTGTCATAATATAATAGAGACAGTAGATTTAGCTGGTCTGTCATAATATAGTCGATACAGTAGATCTAGCTGGTCTGTCATAATATAATAGGGACATTAGGTCTTGCTGGTCTGTCATAATATAATAGGGACAGTAGATCTAGCTGGTCTGTCATAATATAATAGAGACAGTAGATCTAGCTGGTCTGTCATAATATAATAAATACAGTTGATCTATCTGGTCTGTCATAATATAATAAATACAGTAGATCTAGCTGGTCTGTCATAATATAATAGAGACAGTAGATCTAGCTGGTCTGTCATAATATAATAGAGACAGTAGATTTAGCTGGTCTGTCATAATATAGACGATACAGTAGATCTAGCTGGTCTGTCATAATATAATAGGGACATTAGGTCTTGCTGGTCTGTCATAATATAATAGGGACAGTAGATCTAGCTGGTATGTCATAATATAATAGAGACAGTAGATCTAGCTGGTCTGTCATAATATAACAGAGACAGTAGATCTAGCTGGTCTGTCATAATGTATTAGAAACAGTTGATCTATCTGGTCTGTCATAATTTAGTAGAGACAGTAGATCTAGCTGGTCTGTCATAATATAATAGATACAGTAGATCTAGCTGGTCTGTCATAATATAGTAGAGACAGTAGATCTTGCTGGTCTGTCATAATATAATAGGTACAGTAGATCTAGCTGGTCTGTCATACTATAATAGAGACAGATCTAGCTGGTATGTCATAATATAATAGATACAGTAGATCTAGCTGGTCTGTCATAATATAACAGAGACAGTAGATCTAGCTGGTCTGTCATAATATAACAGAGACAGTAGATCTAGCTGGTCTGTCATAATGTTTTAGGTACAGTAGATCTAGCTGGTCTGTCATACTATAATAGAGACAGATCTAGCTGGTCTGTCATAATATAATAGATACAGTAGATCTAGCTGGTCTGTCATAATATAACAGAGACAGTAGATCTAGCTGGTCTGTCATAATATAACAGAGACAGTAGATCTAGCTGGTCTGTCATAATGTTTTAGAAACAGTAGATCTAGCTGGTCTGTCATAATATAATAGGGACAGTAGATCTAGCTGGTCTGTCATAATATAATAGATACAGTAGATCTAGCTGGTCTGTCATAATATAATAGAGACAGTAGATCTAGCAGGTCTGTCATAATATAATAGGGACATTAGGTCTTGCTGGTCTGTCATAATATAATAGGGACAGTAGATCTATCTGGTCTGTCATAATTTAGAAACAGTAGATCTAGCTGGTCTGTCATAATATAATAAATACAGTTGATCTAGCTGGTCTGTCATAATATAATAAGAGACAGTAGATCTAGCTGGTCTGTCATAATATAGTAGAGACAGTAGATCTAGCTGGTCTGTCATAATATATTAGAAACAGTAGATCTAGCTGGTCTGTCATAGATGTAGATCTAGCTGGTCTGTCATAATATAATAGAACAGTAGATCTAGCTGGTCTGTCATAATATAATAGGGACATTAGTTCTTGCTGGTCTGTCATAATATAATAGAGACAGTAGATTTAGCTGGTCTGTCATAATATAGTCGATACAGTAGATCTAGCTGGTCTGTCATAATATAATAGGGACATTAGGTCTTGCTGGTCTGTCATAATATAATAGGGACAGTAGATCTAGCTGGTCTGTCATAATATAATAGAGACAGTAGATCTAGCTGGTCTGTCATAATATATTAGAAACGGTAGATCTAGCTGGTCTGTCATAATATAATAGAGACAGTAGATCTAGCTGGTCTGTCATACTATAATAGAGACAGATCTAGCTGGCATGTCATAATATAATAGAGACAGTAGATCTAGCTGGTCTGTCATAACATAACAGAGACAGTAGATCTAGCTGGTCTGTCATAATGTATTAGAAACAGTTGATCTATCTGGTCTGTCATAATTTAGTAGAGACAGTAGATCTAGCTGGTCTGTCATAATTTATTAGAAACAGTAGATCTAGCTGGTCTGTCATAATATAATAGATACAGTAGATCTAGCTGGTCTGTCATAATATAATAGGGACATTAGGTCTTGCTGGTCTGTCATAATATAGTAGATACAGTAGATCTAGCTGGTCTGTCATAATATAATAGATACAGTAGATCTAGCTGGTCTGTCATAATATAATAGAGACAGTAGATCTAGCTGGTCTGTCATAATATAATAGAGACAGTAGATTTAGCTGGTCTGTCATAATATAGACGATACAGTAGATCTAGCTGGTCTGTCATACTATAATAGAGACAGATCTAGCTGGTATGTCATGATATAATAGATACAGTAGATCTAGCTGGTCTGTCATAATATAACAGAGACAGTAGATCTAGCTGGTCTGTCATAATATAACAGAGACAGTAGATCTAGCTGGTCTGTCATAATGTTTTAGAAACAGTAGATCTAGCTGGTCTGTCATAATATAATAGATACAGTAGATCTAGCTGGTCTGTCATAATATAATAGATACAGTAGACCTAGCTGGTCTGTCATAATATAATAGAGACAGTAGATCTAGCAGGTCTGTCTTAATATAATAGGGACATTAGGTCTTGCTGGTCTGTCATAATATAATAGGGACAGTAGATCTATCTGGTCTGTCATAATGTTTTAGAAACAGTAGATCTAGCTGGTCTGTCGTAATATAATAAATACAGTTGATCTATCTGGTCTGTCATAATATAATAAATACAGTTGATCTAGCTGGTCTGTCATAATATAACAGAGACAGTAGATCTAGCTGGTCTGTCATAATATAGTAGAGACAGTAGATCTAGCTGGTCTGTCATAATGTATTAGAAACAGTAGATCTAGCTGGTCTGTCATAATATAATAGATACAGTAGATCTAGCTGGTCTGTCATAATATAATAGGGACATTAGGTCTTCCTGGTCTGTCATAATATAATAGGGACATTAGGTCTTCCTGGTCTGTCATAATATAATAGGGACAGTAGATCTAGCTGGTCTGTCATAATATAATAGGGACATTAGGTCTTGCTGGTCTGTCATAATATAATAGGGACATTAGGTCTTCCTGGTCTGTCATAATATAGTAGGGACAGTAGATCTAGCTGGTCTGTCATAGATCTAGCTGGTCTGTCATAAGAGAAACAGTAGGTCTTCCTGGTCTGTCTTAATATAATAGAAAATAATATATATAGAGACAGTAGATCTAGCTGGTCTGTCATAATGTATTAGAAACAGTAGATCTAGCTGGTCTGTCATAATGTTTTAGAAACAGTAGATCTAGCTGGTCTGTCATAATATAATAAATACAGTTGATCTAGCTGGTCTGTCATAATATAATAGATACAGTAGATCTAGCTGGTCTGTCATAATATAATAGAGTCAGTAGATCTAGCTGGTCTGTCATAATATAATAGAGACAGTAGATCTAGCTGGTCTGTCATACTATAATAGAGACAGTAGATCTAGCTGGTATGTCATAATATAATAGAGACAGTAGATCTAGCTGGTCTGTCATAATATAACAGAGACAGTAGATCTAGCTGGTCTGTCATAATGTATTAGAAACAGTTGATCTATCTGGTCTGTCATAATTTAGTAGAGACAGTAGATCTAGCTGGTCTGTCATAATATAATAGATACAGTAGATCTAGCTGGTCTGTCATAATATAGTAGAGACAGTAGATCTTGCTGGTCTGTCATAATATAATAGGTACAGTAGATCTAGCTGGTCTGTCATACTATAATAGAGACAGATCTAGCTGGTATGTCATAATATAATAGATACAGTAGATCTAGCTGGTCTGTCATAATATAACAGAGACAGTAGATCTAGCTGGTCTGTCATAATATAACAGAGACAGTAGATCTAGCTGGTCTGTCATAATATAGTAGAGACAGTAGATCTAGCTGGTCTGTCATAATATAATAGATACAGTAGATCTAGCAGGTCTGTCAAAATAAAATAAAGACAGTAGATCTATCTGGTCTGTCATAATATAATAGATACAGTTGATCTAGCTGGTCTGTCATAATATAGTAGAGGCAGTAGATCTAGCTGGTGTGTCATAATATAATAGATACAGTAGATCTAGCAGGTCTGTCATAATATAATAGGGACAATAGGTCTTGCTGGTCTGTCATAATATAGTAGAGACAGTAGATCTAGCTGGTCTGTCATAATATAATAGAGACAGTAGATCTAGCTGGTCTGTCATAATATAATAGACACAGTAGATCTAGCTGGTCTGTCATAATATAATAGAGACAGTAGATCTAGCTGGTCTGTCATAATATAATAGAGACAGTAGATCTAGCTGGT
>NW_024608931.1:0-7500 GCF_018296145.1 Oncorhynchus tshawytscha
ATCAATGTCTCGGTTCAGTTCACGTGTTGCCATGTGTACCATACCATGTCTCCATACCATGTCGCCGCCATTATAAATATTGATCATGTATGTGATCAGTCAGCCGTATGTCGTTATGATCAGTAAGTGGGTCATGAGAGTAGCGAAGTCGATCAGACAGCGTGTTGCGATAGTGTCGTCTCATCGTATCGTCGTCGATCATCGTGTGGAGTCATCGTCGTGAGCGAGTCTCCTCTCTCGTCGATCGTCGAGAATCTCATGTCCCCGCCATGCCATGTTGTCATATATGTGATCGACATAAGTATAAATGATATAGTATAGAAATGATATAGGTCTTAAGTGATATAAGTATCATCATTCTCACTATTATCAGGTTATGGGTTCTGGTTCGGAGTCAGACATGTTGCTCACTATACAGATATGCTCTGGAGGGGACTCAGAGAGAGAGAGAGAGAGAGAGAGAAGGGATAGAAGAGATAAGAAAGAAGACAAGAGACAAGAACAAGATCTGAGATAGAAAGATAGAGACAAGAGAGAGACAGAAGAAAGACAAGATAGAACCCTAGAAGAAAGAAAGACAAGAGAAAGACAGTTCTCAGGAACCTAGAGAGATAGAGAAGAGACAGAGAGAAGAGAAGAATAGAAGAAAGAATAGAAAGATAGAAAAAGAGATAAAGAAGAGACAAGAAGAGAAAGAAAGAGAGATAAAGAAAAGAGAAGAAGAGAAGAGACAGAGAGACAAGAAGAAGAAAAAGAGATAGAGAAGAGATAAGAGATAGAAGAGATAGAAGAGATAAGAAGAGATAGAGAATAGAAGAGATAGAGAAGGAACAGAGAAGAAGAAAGAAAGATAGAGAAGAGATAGAGATAGAGACAGAGACAGAAAGCAAAGAAAGAGACAAAGATAGAAAGAGATAAGAAAGAAGAGACAGAGAAAGAAAGACAAGAAAGAAAAAGAAAGACAGAAAAGAAAGAAAAGATGAAGAAGAAAGGAGAGAAGAGATAAGAGAAGAGAGACAAGAGAGAGAGAGAGAAGAGACAGAGAGAGAAGAGAAGAGAGACAGAGAGAGAGAGAGAGAGACAGAAGATAAGAGAAGACAGAAGAAGATAAAGATACAGAGATCAAGACAGAAGAAAAGCTTTAAGAAAAATGAGTTTTTGATCAGTCCTCAATATTTAAGAAGATGGTTCGTATAGAATTTAATAGGTACAATAACAAACACAATAATGCCTCCATTAGCAAAAACATATACATATTTAATATGGTTGTATAACAAATCAATATGTGTTCAAATCGATTGTTGGTATCAAATATGATCAGTCTCGTCCCAATAATATTGCAATGTAACTATCGATTTTCCCATCACTGTACAGAATAAACACACATAGTGCTCCCGGTACACAATACTGGATACTGGACACACAGCCCAATGCTGTACTGCATGCCATGCAACCTCCTGGTCAACTGATGGACCACCTACCTTACCTCTTCTACTCTACATACACATACCCTTTGCATGCACATACGAGGTCAGATGGCCTGGTTACAGTGAATGGGGACTCTCCTGACAGTGGAATGGACTCTGTAAGCTGGAATGCATGGGATCAGCTCAGTGCCTTTGTTCAGTCAGCTCCCTCTGTCGTCGTCGCAATTGTCTGTTCAGTTGGTCACTCAGTCAGCCTGTCAGTGTTGCTGAGTTCAATGAGTCCTGTTGTGCAGTCGCAGTCACTGTGCTGTGCTGGTCAGCGTTGTCAGTGTCGTCTCGTCAGTCAGTCACTGATCCTGGTCATGTGTGTGTTCAGTCTGTTCCTCTGTTCAGCTCATTCACTGAATCCTGTCACTGTGCCTGGGTCGTGTCAGTGTTCAATGGTGCCCGTCAATGAGTCACTCAGTGTGCTGTGTTGTTGTTCAGCTGTTGTGCCCAGTCGGTGCCCATGTCAGTGGTCATTTGAATCCTCGTCAGCGTTGCCTGATCATGTGTGTTCCTCAGCTGTGTTCAACCGTGTGTTCTCATTGTGATCTGTCAGCGTGTGTGTTGTGTTCGTCAGTCAGTGTTGTGATCGCAGTCTCAGTCAGTCAATCGTCATGTTCGCCGCCTCACTGGTCGAGCTCGTTTGCCACTGTCCCTGTGTGCTCAGTCGTGTCAGTGCCTGACCTCTGTTGTGTTTGCAGTGTCCCGAGTTGTTGTTGCAGCCTGCCTCAGTCAGCGTTGCGTGAGCTGTTCGTTGGCTGCTGTGTTCGAGTGTGTTCCTCCTGTTCAGTGTTCTCTGTTCCCAGTTAGCTCTGTTCACTGTTCAGCCTAGTCAGTCAAGTCAGTCAGGGTGCCTCGATCACTGCAGTCAGTCAGTCACTGAGAGCCTGCTGAGCTGTTCGCGTTCGAGCTCAGCGCCCGCCCAGCCCGTGTTCGCCTGTCAGCTGTTCACTGTTCCCGCCCAGCAGCTGTGCTCCAGTGTGGTCTGTTGTCAGCTCATTCATTCCTCCTGTATTCTCTCTTTATTCTGTCCTGTAATGTATGGATGTATGAATTGGAGGAAAGGTCTTCAATCTGAAGTAAAAACTCGCGGTCAATCTCACCACCTGGATGGTTCTGAAGTGAAAGACCTGTGGCTTATCCTCCCTGTGTAGGAAGGAATAAACTTTAAGTCAGTCTATTCGTCTGGAGCAAGAACACGTAGTCGTTCAAAATGCTCATATAATGCTGTTCAGTTCTCAGTACCTGGTCGTTCGGAATATTGACCTTTGATAGTGGTTAGAATATTCGAGGCTCTCGGCACAGTCAAACAGGGTTCGTAGACTACGCCTCAGTTTGTGATCGTGGAGGACTAGTGATGTGCCATCATCTCGATGTCTCGGGCAGGCCTGGATATAACGGGACTCGCGATCCCAGTTAACCTATTCCTACATAAGCGCCTCTAACACGACCAGAATATGAAACGTCGTAAAAGAATAGGATCTTTATGTGGGACTGAAACATAGTGTGGAAAGTAGATCATAAAAATTTTATATGCTCCCAAATAGAGATGGAGGATAATGCATCACATACATTGCGATGCTACAAGTGTGTGTGATGTGAATGTGTGTGTGTGTGTGTAGTGTGTGTGATGTGTGTGGAGAAGGGTCGCAGAAACGAACATTGGATGGAGTGTATGCGTCATGTATCGGTAGTGTATAGGCATTGTATAGGTAATGCATGTAGGTAATGTGGATTCATGCATATGGCGTGGATGTAAGAAGTAGTAGGTAAATGATAATGTGGGGTGATGACCACCGCAGGTAATGTGTGGTAATGTGAGTGATGTGCTGGAGTAATGTACGTAATGTGGGTGATGCGTAATGTATGGGTAATGTGTAAGGTGATGTGCTGGAAATGTGTGTGGGTGTGTGTGGGGCAATGACATGGGTGATGTGCAGAGTGAATAGCAGTGGGTGATGTGTGGGTGATGTGCAGCTGTGCCTGTGGGTATTGTGTGGGTGAATGTCACGGATGATGTGTCTTGAGTATGTGGAAGTCGATGTATGTGATGGTAGATGTGTGTAGGTAATGTGTAAAGGTGATGTGCTGCAATGTGTAGGTAATGTGTGTGGGCAATATAGGGTGATGTGCAGGTAATGTATGGGTAATGTATGGAATATGTGGATTAATGTGTGATGATGTACAGGTAATGTATGGGTAATGTGTAGAGGTGATGTGCAGATATGCATGGGTAATGTAGAGTGATACAAAAATGTCATATGGGTAATGTGTAGGTGATGTGCAGGTAATGTATGGGTAATGTGTAAGGTGATGTGCAGGTAATGTGTGAGGTAATGTTGGTTCATGCATATGGCATGTGCAGGTAATGTATGGGGTAATGTGTAGGTGATGTGCAGAGTCAATGTATGGGTGATGTGTAGGTGATGTGCTGAGTAATAGTATGGGTAATCGTAGGTGATGTCAATGGAGGTAATGTATGGAGTAATGTGTAGGTGATGTACAGTGTAATGTGTAGGTAATGTGAGCAATGTATAGGTGATGTGCAGGTAATGTATGGGTAATGTGTGCAGGTGATGTGCAGGTGTTAATGTAGGTGATGTAGCGATGTGCAGGTGATGTGTGAGGTAATGTCGTGAGTGATGTACAGGCAATGTGTGATGTACGTAAACATATGCTGGAAGTCGATGTGCAGATGATCTTATGGGTGATGTGCAGAGCAATGTATGGGTAATGTAGGTATAGGTAATGTAGGTAATGTGAGCAATGTATAGGTGATATCCAGTAATGTATGGGTAATGTGTAGTGTCAACACAGATAATATTACAGGTAATGTGCAAATGAATGTGTAAGATGATCATAAGATCAAGAATCGGATGAATGTGTGTAATACTCGTCTTTGTAAGTAACGAGAATGCAGTCACTGCTCTCTCGTCATGCCATGTCACCTTTCTCCGTGCAATCTCCATCTCGTCACTCTCATCTCGAGCAGTACTCGTCTGTCCTCTCTGAGAGTCAGTACTCCCAGAGAGGGAGACGATGAGCTGGAGTCAGCGTCTGTCTCAGTCTGCTGTGTCTGTCCTGCTCTCCTGAGAGTGCTGCTGCCTGCTGCTGCAGTGTCGTGTCAGAGTCGTCTGTGAGTCACTGCTGAGAGTCACTCTCCGCTGCCGCGTGTGTGCGTCTCTCATATGTCATGGGTCGTCGTGTCGTCATGGATCATATGTGTGCATGGGTCAGTGTCGTGGGTCAGCGCTCAAGGGTGCGGATCATGTCGTGGGTGGAGACGCGTCGAGGATCGAAGCGAGCGTGCGAGCAGTCGTGTGTCGCGGATCGCTGCGTGGGCGTGTAACGCGTGCGTCGCTATCGTCTCGTCATGATCTCATCTGATCAGAGAGGGTCGCAGTGGGTCGCGCGCTGGAGTCAGTAGTGTGATCGAGAGGTTCAGTCAGTCAAGTATCGTATGGTGCAGGTCGCGCTGTGCAGTCAGTGTCGTCTCGTCGCGTATCGATCGTCTCTGCGTCAGTCGTGCTCTGTCGTCATGCATCTCGTCGCGATCATCATGTATGAAGTCAGTCGTATCAGTCATATGGATCGCTTATCATCAATGTAGTCTGGTCAAATGTCGATAGCTGTCTGTCTCAAGTCGTCGTGTCGATGGTCGTCGCAGATCATGAAGTATGTAGCAGTCGATCGTGACTATGGGTGGGTCGTCGTCGCAATGCAGATCGCTGTGAAGCGTCATCAACGTCTCGTCGTCGTCTCTATCTGTCAGCGCAGAGGAAAACATCAGTAAAATCGTCGTATCTGTGCCGTCGCGGGTGTCGTGTAGTCATGATCTCCATTGTAAAATCGCGGATCATCGTGCCGATCGTCGTGCTCTGTCGCCGTCGCGCTCATGTAATGTCGTCAGTATCGTATGGTCAGGTCAGTGTCGATCATGGATCGCGCTGCCGTCGCAAGTCGTCGTATGTCTCGTCTGATCATCAATATAGATCGCTATCATGTCATGGTCATGATGTCGTATGGTCTAGGTGTCGTGTAGATCTGGATATCGTGTAGATCATATCGTGTAGATCGATGTCGTATAGATCGGATATCGACCATGAGTGGGATCGTCGTCGCAAATCGGATCATCGACGTGCGCTATCATGCCGATCATGTCTCCGGCTAAATCACGGATCTCAATATAAGTACCTCATGCCATCCACGATCTCATGCCATCTGATACTCCAAACCATCAGGGAGTTAGTGGAGCCTGACATGATCTGCCAGACTCCCAGGCTAGCAGGGAGTTAGTGGAGCTGACATGTGATGCAGCCCAGACTCCCAGGCTGCAGGGGAGTTAGTGGATGACGACTGGGAGACTGCCCAAACATAGCAAGGGAGACTCGTACGATGGAACTGACAAGGAGGACTATAGCAACGAGTGGGAGCTGACGAGGGAGAGACTATGTGAGATGGAGTGACAGAAGAGCTGTAGTGGAGCAGACAGGAGCTATATAGCTGGAACGGACAACAAGGAAGAGACTATATGCTGATGGAAACAACAAGGAAGAAACTATAATACAGTCAGAGCAAGGTATCTAAGAAGCTTAAATAGACAAGGAGACTATAATAAAAATTATCTAAAGCTGATAAGAACAAGAGACTATAATAAGTTATCTAGAGCTGATAGACAAGGGAAGGACATAATAAGAGTTGTCTGAATGATAAACAAGGAAGACTAATGCTGATGGAAACGAACAGGAGACTATAATAGAGATTATCTAGGCTGATAGACAGGGAGACTATAATAACAAGGATTGTCTGAACTGGTGCAAGGAAGGACTATAATAAAGTTATCTAGAGCTGATAAACAAGGAGGACTATAACAAAGAGGTTATCTAGGCTGATAGACAAGGAAGGACTATAATAAGAGTTGTCTGGGCTGATAGACAGGGAGGACTATAATAACAAGAAGAGACATAATAAATTGTCTGGGCTGATAGACAGGGAGGACTATAATAAGAGGTTGTCTGGGCTGATGACAAGGAGGACATAATGCTGGTTATCAGGAGACTGAACAAGGAGAGGACTGATAATAACAGTGGTCTAGTGGAGCTAACAAGGGAGGAACTATAATCAGAGTTGTCTAGGCTGATAGACAGGGAAGGACTATAGCATATCAGGTTATCTGGGAGCTAATCGACAAGGGAGGACTATATCAAAGAGGTTTGATCTGGAGCTGATGGACAAGGAAGGACTATAATATGAGTCGACTGAAAGCAAGGAGGACTGTAATAGAAAGTTATCTAGGCTGATAGACAGGAAGGACATATGCTAGCAGTGAGGTCAGTCGATAGACAACAGGAAGGAGACTATATAAAAGTTATCTGAGCTGTCGACAGGAGGACTATATAGAAAGGTTATCTGAGCTGATGAAACAGGGAAGGACTATATCAGAAAGGTTATCTGGAGCTGATAAACAAGGGAGGACTATAGTCGAAGGTTGTCAGGCTGATCAGACAGAGGAGGACTATATAGAAAGGTTATCTAGAGCTGATCGACTGGGGAGGACTATAATAGTAAATTGAAATAGGCAACAAGGAAGAGACTATAATAAAAAGTTATCTAAACTGATAAACAGGAGAACTATAATAAGTGAGTTATCTAGGCACAACACAAGAGAGACATAATAAAAGTTATCACAAACTGTAAACAGAAGAACTATAATAAAAGGAATTATCTAAACAATGGAAACAAAGGAGGAACTATAATAAGAAAGTTATCTAAACTGAAATAAAAAGAAGAGACTATAATAAGTTATCTGAAACTGATGAACAAAGGAAGGACTATAATAAAAGTTATCTAAACTTCAATAAAGAGAGACTATAATAGAAAATTATCTAGGCTGATAAACAAGGAAGGACTATAATAAAAATTATCTAAGCTGATAAACAGGAAAGACTATAAAAGTTATCGAACAAATAGACAGAAGAGACTTTAATAAGTTGTCTGAGGCTGATAAGACAAAGGAAGACTATAATAA
>NW_024608931.1:17500-20000 GCF_018296145.1 Oncorhynchus tshawytscha
ACACACACCACACACACACACCACACCACACACACACCACACCACACACACACACACACACACACCACACACACACACAGTTACAGGTTTTGGTTTTTATATGTATATTATGAGGTAGCACGTAGGGCGAACCGATTGATGTCACCACATTAGTAAGAGTGTGTTTCACCTGAGCTGGCTTGTCCATCTCGTTAGTGTGCAGGTGTTTCACCTGAGCTGGCTTGTCCATCTCGTTAGTGTGCAGGTGTTTCACCTGAGCTGGCTTGTCCATCTCGTTAGTTGGAAGGTGTTTCACCTGTGCTGACTTGTCCATCTACTTAGTGGGAAGGTGTTGTTCTGGGGTTTTATTTAATTAGTGTGTTGTAGCACTGTTGTTTATTGTCTTTTCAAATGCCATTGTTGTTGTAGCACTATGTGTTGTGTTAGTGTGTTGTCATGTTATGTGTTGTCATGCCCTGACCAGTGTGAGAGCACTGTTGGGTTCTCTATGGTGTGTAGGTCAGTGGCGTGACTGTTTGTTTGTTGGTGTCCTAGTCAATTTATTTCTATGTTTGGGATTGAGTTAGTGGTTCACAATTAGAGGCAGCTGATTATCGTTGTCTCTAATTGGGGATCATACTTGTTGTTGTGTCCATCTCCCACCTGTTTTTGTGGGATATTGTTTTGTGTTAGTGTGTTGTGCACTATTTGTTGTGTTATTGTGTTGTGTTAGTGTGTTGTAGCACTATGTTGTTTGTTTGTGTTGTAGCACTTGTGTTATTGTGTTGTGTTAGTGTGTTGTAGCACTATGTTGTTGTTAGTGTGTTGTAGCACTATGTTGTTGTGTCAGTGTGTTGTAGCACTATGTTGTTGTGTTAGTGTTGTGTTAGTTGTTTAGCACTATGTTGTTGTGTTAGTGTGTTGTAGCACTATGTTGTTGTGTTAGTGTGTTGTAGCACTATGTTGTTTTAGTGTGTTGTGCACTATGTTGTTTGTTAGTGTGTTGTAGCACTTGTTGTTGTGTTAGTGTGTTGTAGCACTGTTGTTGTTGTGTTAGTGTGTTGTAGCACTATGTTGTTGTGTTAGTGTGTTGTGTTAGTGTGTTGTAGCACTATGTTGTGTTGTGTTGTAGCACTATGTTGTTGTGGTGTTGTGTTAGTGTGTTGTAGCACTACGTTGTTGTGTTAGTGTGTTGTAGCACTACGTTGTTGTGTTAGTGTGTTGTTGTAGCACTATGTTGTTTGTTATTGTGTTGTGTGTGTGTGGGTTATTGTGTTGTGTTGTTGTTGTGTTAGTGTGTTGTAGCACTATGTTGTTGTGTTAGTGTGTTGTGTTATGTGTGTTGTGTTAGTGTGTAGCACTATGTTGTTGTGTTATGTTGTGTTATTGTGTGTTAGTGTGTTGTAGTGTTGTTGTAGCACTATGTTGTTGTGTTAGTGTGTTGTAGCACTATGTTGTTGTGTTGTGTTAGCACTATGTTGTTGTGTTATTGTGTTGTGTTATGTGTGTTGTGTTAGTGTGTTGTAGCACTATGTTGTTGTGTTAGTGTGTTGTGTTAGTGTGTTGTAGCACTATGTTGTTGTGTTAGTGTGTTGTAGCACTATGTTGTTGTGTTAGTGTGTTGTGTTGTATGTTGTTGTGTTATGTTGTTGTGCACTAGTGTGTTGTAGTTGTGTTGTGTTAGTGTGTTTTGTTGTGTTAGTTGTTGTAGCACTTGTGTTGTGTTGTTGTTGTTGTTAGTGTGTTGTAGCACTATGTTGTTGTGTTGTTGTGTTAGTGTGTTGTAGCACTATGTTGTTGTGTTAGTGTGTTGTAGCACTATGTTGTTGTGTTAGTGTGTTGTAGCACTATGTTGTTGTGTTAGTGTGTTGTAGCACTATGTTGTTGTGTTAGTGTGTTGTAGCACTATGTTGTTGTGTTATTGTGTTGTGTTAGTGTGTTGTAGCACTACGTTGTTGTGTTAGTGTGTTGTAGCACTATGTTGTTGTGTTAGTGTGTTGTAGCACTATGTTGTTGTGTTAGTGTGTTGTAGCACTATGTTGTTGTGTCAGTGTGTTGTAGCACTAGTGTGTTGTAGCACTATGTTGTTGTGTTAGTGTGTTGTAGCACTATGTTGTTGTGTTAGTGTGTTGTAGCACTACGTTGTTTGTTTATTGTGTTGTGTTAGTTTCAGTTAATAAAGACGTGGAACTCAAACATGATTGGTCCGTCCATCATAACGATCGTGACACAGTGGGGCATCTATGGTGGGTGTCTTTCAGAACCGCCTCTGTTTTGTTTTGGGTGTCAAAGTGATTGTCTTTCTTCGTTCCCTTTGTTGTCAACGACACGTTGAGTTTGTTTTGTGGGAACGTAACAACCGCACAAACACACACACACACACACACACCCAAATAGTCAGTTAATCCTCTGTGTGATACTGCATCCCCAAATAACTACCTCCTCCTGAGTTGTTGACAGAGAACATCTCCCCTGTTCCCATAGCCTGGCCACGAGTGTGTGTGTGTGTGTGTGTGCTCCT
>NW_024608931.1:25000-35000 GCF_018296145.1 Oncorhynchus tshawytscha
TCAAACTGCTAATGAAACTGACCTGACTGGTATCAATATCAAACTGCTAATGAAACTGACTTGACTGGTATCAATATCAAACTACTGATGAAACTGACTGGTATCAATATCAAACTACTGATGAAACTGACTGGTATCAATATCAAACTACTGATGAAACTGACCTGACTGGTATCAATATCAAACTACTGATGAAACTGACCTGACTGGTATCAATATCAAACTACTGATGAAACTGACTGGTATCAATATCAAACTACTGATGAAACTGACCTGACTGGTATCAATATCAAACTACTGATGAAACTGACTGGTATCAATATCAAACTACTGATGAAACTGACCTGACTGGTATCAATATCAAACTACTGATGAAACTGACTGGTATCAATATCAAACTACTAATGAAACTGACCTGACTGGTATCAATATCAAACTACTGATGAAACTGACTGGTATCAATATCAAACTACTGATGAAGTGTGCTGTGTGTGTGACCTGATTGGTATCAATATCAAACTACTAATGAAACTGACTGGTATCAATATCAAACTACTGTGAAACTGACTGGTATCAATATCAAACTACTGATGAAACTGACCTGACTGGTATCAATATCAAACTACTAATGTGTGACTGGTATCAATATCAAACTACTAATGTGACCTGACTGGTATCAATATCAAACTGCTAATGAAACTGACCTGACTGGTATCAATATCAAACTGCTGTGAAAGACCTGACTGGTATCAATATCAAACTACTGATGAAACTGACCTGACTGGTATCAATATCAAACTGCTAATGAAACTGACCTGACTGGTATCAATATCAAACTACTAATGAAACTGACCTGACTGGTATCAATATCAAACTACTAATGAAACTGACCTGACTGGTATCAATATCAAACTACTAATGAAACTGACCTGACTGGTATCAATATCAAACTACTAATGAAACTGACCTGACTGGTATCAATATCAAACTGCTAATGAAACTGACCTGACTGGTATCAATATCAAACTGCTAATGAAACTGACCTGACTGGTATCAATATCAAACTGCTAATGAAACTGACCTGACTGGTATCAATATCAAACTGCTAATGAAACTGACCTGACTGGTATCAATATCAAACTACTGATGAAACTGACTGGTATCAATATCAAACTACTGATGAAACTGACTGGTATCAATATCAAACTACTGATGAAACTGACCTGACTGGTATCAATATCAAACTACTGATGAAACTGACCTGACTGGTATCAATATCAAACTACTAATGAAACTGATTGGTATCAATATCAAACTACTGATGAAACTGACCTGACTGGTATCAATATCAAACTACTAATGAAACTGATTGGTATCAATATCAAACTACTGATGAAACTGACCTGACTGGTATCAATATCAAACTACTAATGAAACTGATTGGTATCAATATCAAACTACTAATGAAACTGACCTGACTGGTATCAATATCAAACTACTGATGAAACTGACCTGACTGGTATCAATATCAAACTACTGATGAAACTGACTGGTATCAATATCAAACTACTGATGAAACTGACCTGATTGGTATCAATATCAAACTACTAATGAAACTGACTGGTATCAATATCAAACTACTGATGAAACTGACCTGACTGGTATCAATATCAAACTACTAATGAAACTGACCTGACTGGTATCAATATCAAACTACTAATGAAACTGACCTGACTGGTATCAATATCAAACTACTAATGAAACTGACCTGACTGGTATCAATATCAAACTACTAATGAAACTGATTGGTATCAATATCAAACTGCTAATGAAACTGATTGGTATCAATATCAAACTACTAATGAAACTGATTGGTATCAATATCAAACTAATTTAAATTGTATTTTATTTGACCTTTATTTAACCAGGTAGGCCAGTTGAGAACACCTTTATTTAACCAGGTAGGCCAGTTGGGAACACCTTTATTTAACCAGGTAGGCCAGTTGAGAACACCTTTATTTAACCAGGTAGGCTAGTTGGGAACACCTTTATTTAACCAGGTAGGCTAGTTGGGAACACCTTTATTTAACCAGGTAGGCCAGTTGAGAACACCTTTATTTAACCAGGTAGGCTAGTTGGGAACACCTTTATTTAACCAGGTAGGCTAGTTGGGAACACCTTTATTTAACCAGGTAGGCTAGTTGGGAACACCTTTATTTAACCAGGTAGGCTAGTTGGGAACACCTTTATTTAACCAGGTAGGCTAGTTGAGAACACCTTTATTTAACCAGGTAGGCTAGTTGGGAACACCTTTATTTAACCAGGTAGGCTAGTTGGGAACACCTTTATTTAACCAGGTAGGCCAGTTGGGAACACCTTTATTTAACCAGGTAGGCTAGTTGGGAACACCTTTATTTAACCAGGCAGTTGGGAACACCTTTATTTAACCAGGTAGGCCAGTTGGGAACACCTTTATTTAACCAGGTAGGCTAGTTGGGAACACCTTTATTTAACCAGGTAGGCCAGTTGGGAACACCTTTATTTAACCAGGTAGGCCAGTTGGGAACACCTTTATTTAACCAGGTAGGCCAGTTGGGAACACCTTTATTTAACCAGGTAGGAAGTTGGGAACACCTTTATTTAACCAGGTAGGCTAGTTAGGAACACCTTTATTTAACCAGGTAGGCTAGTTGGGAACACCTTTATTTAACCAGGTAGGCTAGTTGGGAACACCTTTATTTAACCAGGTAGGCTAGTTGAGAACACCTTTATTTAACCAGGTAGGCTAGTTGAGGACAAGTTCTCATTTACAACCTGGCCAAGATAAAGCAGTGCGACACAAACTACAACACAGAGTTACACATCGGATAAACAAACATACAGTCAATAATACAGTAGAAACAAGTCTATACACAGTGTGAGCCAATGAGGTGAGAAGGGAGGTAAAGGCAAAAAATAGGCTGTGGTGGCAAAGTAATTACAATATACCAATTAAACACTGGAGTGACAGATGTGTAAGTAGAGATACTGGGGTGAAAAGGAGCAGGATAAATAAATAAATAACAGAATGGGGATGAGGATTTATAAACTAATGATGAATATCAATATAAACTGACCTGGAATTTTATGTTTAATGCAAAAACACATGAATCACAGTAACACACAAAAACAGGTGCACACCAGATCCACACACACAAACACACACACAAACACACACACACAACACACACAACACACACACACACACACACACACACACACACACACACAGGTGCACACCCACAAACAGATCCACACACACACACACACACACACACACACACACACACAAACACAGTTAGCTAAAGTCAGTCAATAAATTGGAAATGCAATTCATCACTGTGAGTCTACAGGACAGCGTTTCCTAATTAAAAACGAGGTTGTAAATTCTCTGTTTTAGAGGTCCAGCTGAGACTGTAAATAAAGAGTGAAGATGTCTGAGTGACTGGGGGGGAGAAGGGTTGTCTGAGTGACTGGGGAGGAGAAGGGTTGTGTTTTAACATTGATGGTCTAAAAGACTCCACATTGTCCTGGCTCTGCTCTCTGATAGCAAAGAATTCACTGATGAATGTTGACATCTTCCAAAAACCTTTTTTTCTGTCTGCTTGTTGTTGTCAAGAAGACAGACACACAACCACACCAGCAGCTGGACGGACGGACGGACGGACGGACAGACGGACAGACAGACGGACTTGTAGGTTTTAGCTCCGTATTCCTACCTGTACCTGTAAATGTGTTATTCCTGGTCACAGTAACAGCAGGACCCAGTAATTACATGTCAGACCCAACTGGACTACTGAGTCCTAGAGAGAGAGAGAGGGAGGGAGAGAGACAGAGAGAGAGAGACATTACAATAAGGATGGACATTATATAAACCCCTCCTCTCCTCTCCCCTCCCCTCCTCTCCCCTCCTCCTCTCCTCTCCTCTCCTCCTCTCCTCCTCTCTCCTCCTCTCCTCCTCTCCTCTCCTCTCCTTCTCAACTGTTGAGAGTGTGAGTTCTCCCTCATAATGACCTGCTAAGTGCTGGTGTTTAGTGGCATCTCAGGTTGTAATGGTTATATGCCCCCTGCTTTTCTAGTTTATGGGTCTGTGAGACACACACACACACACACACACACACACACATTATAGGTTCTGGGCCTTTATGCTTTCCAGTGTTTTTGGAGTGGTTGTTATTGAATGATGGAATGCTCAACTCTTGTTCTGTCTCTCAATGGGTTTCTGCATCTCTCTCTTCCTGCTCTCTCTCTCTTCCTGCTCTCTCTCTCTCTTCCTGCTCTCTCTCTCTCTTCCTCCTCTCTCTCTCTCTTCCTGCTCTCTCTCTCTCTCTTCCTGCTCTCTCTCTCTCTTCCTCCTCTCTCTCTTCTTCCTGCTCTCTCTCTTCCTCTCTCTCTCTTCCTGCTCTCTCTCTCTTCCTGCTCTCTCTTCCTGCTCTCTCTCTCTTCCTGCTCTCTCTCTTCCTGCTCTCTCTCTTCTGCTCTCTCTCTCTTCCTGCTCTCTCTCTCTTCCTGCTCTCTCTTCTGCTCTTCTCTCTCTCTCTCTCTTCCTCTCTCTCTTCCTGCTCTCTTCCTCTCTCTCTTCCTGCTCTCTCTCTCTCTCTCTCTTCCTGCTCTCTCTCTCTCTCTTCCTGCTCTCTCTCTCTCTTCCTCTCTCTCTCTCCTCCTGCTCTCTCTCTCTTCCTGCTCTCTCTCTCTTCCTGCTCTCTCTCTCTTCCTGCTCTCTCTCTCTTCCTGCTCTCTCTCTCTTCCTGCTCTCTCTTCCTGCTCTCTTCCTTCCTCTCTCTCTTCCTGCTCTCTTCCTTCCTCTCTCTCTCTTCCTGCTCTCCTGCTCTCTCTTCCTGCTCTCTTCCTGCTCTCTCTCTCTTCCTGCTCTCTCTCTCTTCCTGCTCTCTCTCTCTTCCTGCTCTCTCTCTCTTCCTGCTCTCTCTCTTCCTGCTCTCTCTCTCTTCCTGCTCTCTCTCTTCCTGCTCTCTCTCTCTTCCTGCTCTCTCTCTCTTCCTCTCTCTCTTCTCTCTTCCTCCTGCTCTCTCTCTTCCTGCTCTCTCTCTCTTCCTGCTCTCTCTCTCTTCCTGCTCTCTCTCTTCCTGCTCTCTCTCTCTTCCTGCTCTCTCTCTTCCTGCTCTCTCTCTTCCTGCTCTCTCTCTTCCTGCTCTCTCTTCCTGCTCTCTCTCTTCCTGCTCTCTCTCTTCCTGCTCTCTCTCTTCCTGCTCTCTCTCTTCCTGCTCTCTCTCTCCCTGCTCTCTCTCTCTCCCTGCTCTCTCTCTGCTCTCTCTCTCTTCCTGCTCTCTCTCTCTTCCTGCTCTCTCTCTCTTCCTGCTCTCTCTCTCTTCCTGCTCTCTCTCTCTCTCCTGCTCTCTCTTCCTGCTCTCTCTCTCTCTCTTCCTGCTCTCTCTCTCTCTCTTCCTGCTCTCTCTCTCTCTCTCTCTCTCCCTGCTCTCTCTCTCTCCCTGCTCTCTCTCTCCCTGCTCTCTCTCTCTTCCTGCTCTCTCTCTCTTCCCTCTCTCTCTCTCTCTTCCCTGCTCTCTCTCTCTCTCTCCCCCTGCTCTCTCTCTCTTCCTGCTCTCTCTCTTCCTGCTCTCTCTCTCTTCCTGCTCTCTCTCTCTTCCTCTCTCTCTCTCTTCCTGCTCTCTCTCTTCCTGCTCTCTCTCTTCTGCTCTCTCTCTTCCTGCTCTCTCTCTCTTCCTGCTCTCTCTCCCCTGCTCTCTCTCTCCCCTGCTCTCTCTCTCTTCCTGCTCTCTCTCTCTCCCTGCTCTCTCTTCCTGCTCTCTCTCTCTCCCTGCTTCTCTCTCTCCCTGCTCTCTCTTCCTGCTCTCTCTCTCTTCCTGCTCTCTCTCTTCCTGCTCTCTCTCTCCCTGCTCTCTCTCTCTCCTGCTCTCTCTCTTCCTGCTCTCTCTCTCTTCCTGCTCTCTCTCTCTCTTCCTGCTGCTCTCTCTCTCTCTCTCTCTCTCTCTCTCTTCCTGCTCTCCTCTCTCTCTTCCTGCTCTCTCTCTTCCTGCTCTTTCTTCCTGCTCTCTCTCTCTCTTCCTGCTCTCTCTCTTCCTGCTCTCTCTTCCTGCTCTCTCTCTCTTCCTGCTCTCTCTCTCTTTCTTCCTGCTCTCTCTCTTCCTGCTCTCTCTCTCTCTTCCTGCTCTCTCTTTCTGCTCTCTCTCCCTGCTCTCTCTTCTGCTCTTTCTTCCTGCTCTCTCTCTTCCTGCTCTCTCTTCCTGCTCTCTCTCTCTCTTTCTCTCTCCTCTCTCTTTCTGCTCTCTCTTTCTGCTCTCTCCCTGCTCTCTCTTTCTGCTCTCTCTTTCTGCTCTCTCTTTCTGCTCTCTCTTTCTCTTTCTGCTCTCTCTTTCTGCTCTCTCTTTCTGCTCTCTCTTTCTGCTCTCTCTTTCTGCTCTCTCTTTCTGTTTCTGCTCTCTCTTTCTGCTCTCTCTTTCTGCTCTCTCTTTCTGCTCTCTCTCTCTCACTCCCTTTTATGCATCTCTCTCTCTATATAATTGGGTCTATTAGCTCCTACAGGAGGTCATGAGCAATACCTCTATAGATGGGTGGGCACAGACTCTAACTGAACTGGCCGTGTGTGTAGACTAAAGTGCAGGGGGGGAAGAGCCACAGGGAATAGAGTGTTGGGGAGAAACAAGCATTAATGCACTAAGATGGACCTCAGCTCATGTCTGCATGCAGCAGGGGCAGGTAGCCTAGTGGTTAGAGGGGGCAGGTAGCCTAGTGGTTAGAGGAGGCAGGTAGCCTAGTGGTTAGAGGAGGCAGGTAGTCTAGTGGTTAGAGGAGGCAGGTAGCCTAGTGGTTAGAAGAGGCAGGTAGCCTAGTGGTTAGAGGAGGCAGGCAGTCTAGTGGTTAGAGGAGGCAGGCAGTCTAGTGGTTAGAGGAGGCAGGTAGCCTAGTGGTTAGAGGAGGCAGGTAGCCTAGTGGTTAGAGGGGGCAGGTAGCCTAGTGGTTAGAGGAGGCAGGTAGCCTAGTGGTTAGAGGGGGCAGGTAGCCTAGTGGTTAGAGGAGGCAGGTAGCCTAGTGGTTAGAGGAGGGGGCAGGTAGCCTAGTGGTTAGAGGAGGCAGGTAGCCTAGTGGTTAGAGGGGGCAGGTAGCCTAGTGGTTAGAGGAGGCAGGTAGTCTAGTGGTTAGAGGAGGCAGGTAGCCTGGTGGTTAGAGGAGGCAGGTAGCCTAGTGGTTAGAGGAGGCAGGTAGCCTAGTGGTTAGAGGAGGCAGGTAGCCTAGTGGTTAGAGGGGGCAGGTAGCCTAGTGGTTAGAGGAGGCAGGTAGCCTAGTGGTTAGAGGAGGCAGGTAGCCTAGTGGTTAGAGGGGGCAGGTAGCCTAGTGGTTAGAGGAGGCAGGTAGCCTAGTGGTTAGAGGAGGCAGGTAGCCTAGTGGTTAGAGGAGGCAGGTAGCCTAGTGGTTAGAGGAGGCAGGTAGCCTAGTGGTTAGAGGAGGCAGGTAGCCTAGTGGTTAGAGGAGGCAGGTAGCCTAGTGGTTAGAGGAGGCAGGTAGCCTAGTGGTTAGAGGAGGCAGGTAGCCTAGTGGTTAGAGGAGGCAGGTAGCCTAGTGGTTAGAGGAGGCAGGTAGCCTAGTGGTTAGAGGAGGCAGGTAGCCTAGTGGTTAGAGGAGGGCAGGTATCCTAGTGGTTAGAGGAGGCAGGTAGTCTAGTGGTTAGAGGAGGCTGGTAGCCTAGTGGTTAGAGGGGGCAGGTAGCCTAGTGGTTAGAGGAGGCAGGTAGCCTAGTGGTTAGAGGAGGCAGGTAGCTTGTTGAGCGTTGGACTAGTAACTGAAAGGTTGCTGGATGGAATTAATCTGTCTGGATCGAATCCCGAGCTGACAAAGTAGAAAGTGGGCGTTCTGCCCCTGAACAAGGCAGTTAACCCACTGTTCCCCTGAACGAGGCAGTTAACCCACTGTTCCCCTGAACGAGGCAGTTAACCCACTGTTCCCCTGAACGAGGCAGTTAACCCACTGTTCCCCTGAATGAGGCAGTTAACCCACTGTTCCCCTGAATGAGGCAGTTAACCCACTGTTCCCCTGGAGGCAGTTAACCCACTGTTCCCCTGAGGCAGTTAACCCACTGTTCCCCGAGGCAGTTAACCCACTGTTCCCCTGAACGAGGCAGTTAACCCACTGTTCCCTGAACGAGGCAGTTAACCCACTGTTCCCTGAGGCTGAGGCAGTTAACCCACTGTTCCTGAACGAGGCAGTTAACCCACTGTTCTCCCTGAAGGAGGCAGTTAACCCACTGTTCCCTAACGAGGCAGTTAACCCACTGTTCCCTGAACGAGGCAGTTAACCCACTGTTCCCCTGAACGAGGCAGTTAACCCACTGTTCCCTGAACGAGGCAGTTAACCCACTGTTCCCCTGAAGGAGGCAGTTAACCCACTGTTCCCCTGAAGTGGTTAGAGGAGGCAGTTAACCCACTGTTCCCCTGAACGAGGCAGTTAACCCACTGTTCCCCTGAACGAGGCAGTTAACCCACTGTTCCCCTGAACGAGGCAGTTAACCCACTGTCCCCTGAACGAGGCAGTTAACCCACTGTTCCCCTGAACGAGACAGTTAACCCACTGTTCCCTGAACGAGGCAGTTAACCCACTGTTCCCCAGAACGAGGCAGTTAACCCACTGTTCCCCTGAACGAGGCAGTTAACCCACTGTTCCCCAGAACGAGGCAGTTAACCCACTGTTCCCCAGAACGAGGCAGTTAACCCACTGTTCCCCAGAACGAGGCAGTTAACCCACTGTTCCCCTGAACGAGGCAGTTAACCCACTGTTCCCCTGAACGAGGCAGTTAACCCACTGTTCCCCTGAACGAGGCAGTTAACCCACTGTTCCCCTGAACAAGGCAGTTAACCCACTGTTCCCCTGAACGAGGCAGTTAACCCACTGTTCCCCTGAACAAGGCAGTTAACCCACTGTTCCCCGGTAGGCTGTCATTGTGAATAAGAATTTGTTCTTAACTGACTTGGCTAGTTAAATCAAATAAATAAATAAAAAATAAATGCGTCTCTGTTTTGGTCAAGCATTATTTCCGCAGGGTTAGAGACATCACTGAAGGAGGGATGAGGAGAGGAAGTGTGTTCTGATGTAATAAATACCATTTAGCAGAGCTTTTATCCAAAGTGACTTACAGTCACAAGTGCTTAGAGAGAGACAGAGACATAGAGAGAGACAGACAGACATAGAGAGAGAGACAGACATAGAGAGAGAGACAGACAGACAGACAGAGAGAGAGAGACAGACAGACAGAATAGGCAGAATACCTGACCACTGTGACTGACCCAAACTTAAGGAAAGCTTTGACTATGTACAGACTCAGTGAGCATAGCCTTGCTATTGAGAAAGGCCGCCGTAGGCAGACATGGCTCTCAAGAGAAGACAGGCTATGTGCTCACTGCCCACAAAATGAGTTGGAAACTGAGCTGCACTTCCTAACCTCCTGCCCAATGTATGACCATATTAGAGAGACATATTTCCCTCAGATTACACAGATCCACAAAGAATGCGAAAACCAATCCAATTTTGATAAACTCCCATATCTACTGGGTGAAATTCCACAGTGTGCCATCACAGCAGCAAGATGTGTGACCTGTTGCCACAAGAAAAGGGCAACCAGTGAAGAACAACCACCATTGTAAATACACCCATATCTATGCTTATTTATTTTCCCTTGTGTCCTTTAACCATTTGTACATTGTTAAAACACTGTATATATATGACATTTGTCTTTATTGTTTTGAAACTTCTGTATGTGTGATGTCTACTGTTAATTTTTATTGTTTATTTCACTTGCTTTGGCAATGTTAACACGTTTCCCATGCCAATAAAGAATTGACAGACAATTGACAGACAGACAGACAGACAGACAGACAGACAGACAGACAGACAGACAGACAGACAGACAGACAGACAGACAGACAGACAGACAGACAGACAGACAGACAGACAGACAGACAGACAGACAGACAGACAGACAGAGAGAGAGAGA